>NC_061095.1:614631-652131 GCF_015104395.2 Macrobrachium nipponense
GGTTTTCATTATACTTTTTATGCGAATTTCAGTATGTATTTTTTTTATTATTTCTATTTTCTGTCGTTTTTTTGTTATGTCCTTTTTTTAATACTTGACATTAGAACGAGACATCTTATCTCTCTCTCTCTCTCTCTCTCTCTCTCTCTCTCTCTCTCTATATATATATATATATATACATATATATATACATATATATATATATATATATATATATATCTATATATATATATATATATATATATATATATATATATATATATATATATATATTGTTACGTATATAGCGGGCCTTGAGAGAGGCTAGATACGTAAACGGAAATAATTGAGGGATTTCAAGAGGGAATTGCTTTAAAACTTACCGTAAACTGATAGTTATTATTAATTTCTTTAGAGGAAGGTCGCCAGAAAACTCAGCTCGTTACTTAACAGCTATTTATTTACAAAAAGGCCCGTGCTGGGCTTGAGAAAAGGTAAATGATGGCTCCACTGGAGCTGTTATAGACTGGTTTTCATACACTTGGGGTAATGCACACTTGCGGGCAGAGAGACAGCACGTGACTCATGGAATCTGGAAAAGAATCCAGATTAAGATTAAAGAATAAAAAAGGAAAAATGACTTCTTGCTTTGATTAAGCTGGATTAATTCTCTAACATTGGGGAAGGTAAACTCGAATGGTCACTGAGGTATAGCACGAAAGCTTGGTCTTTAACAAGTCACAAAAGGGGTAGCACGTGGCCCGATGAGGACAAAGGGCTTTTGATGTAGAAGGGGTAAAAATGAGAATTGAAAATGAATTTAGCAAGAGTCGTATGGTAGTAAAACGGTGCTGGGTTGAAGTTTACACTTTCAGACGTACCTTTATGCAATATTCAGTGTATCCTTGTAGAAGAATGCGGCCTGACCTCGGTTCAGGTCTGGGGTTCGTGTCCACCAGTACGCGTGGTAGGCCTAAGTTTTGGGAGGCTGCCGGCTGGACATCTGTCCTGGACTACCGACTGCAGTTGACTGAGAGCGATACTCGTTGTTTTTGAATCACGGGCTTCCAAAGACTGCCTCGAGCATCGCCTGAAATGGTGGTAAACACAACGCCAGCAAATTGGGAAGGAAAATAGGTCTTATTGTAGAAAGTCCCTAAAATCCATCTCGAAGCCTAGCTACTCTTGTGACTTGCCTCTCTTACCCTAAGCTTCCGTCAGACCGGAAATATCTTCCCTACGACATACCCACTCTCCCAACAACAGTCGCTTCAGGAGAAGGCATGGCTGCTACTTTTATAATTAAATCCACTAAAACTCTGCTGGGAAGGCGAGGCGTCTATAGACGTAGCAGCTCCCTGTTAAGAAGGCATTTCACTCCTTTCGGCGTGAGGTCTTGGCTTAAATAAGTTGATCGCCTCGACTACCCAGTTCTCCTACTCTAACTTGAAGTTTTTTGAGCAGCGATACGGCTGACTACAATGGCCTACCTAACTTATAGGCAAAGATGCTAAGTGTACTAACTTAATGTAGTGATGTAATCTAGCCTAAGTAATAACTACGGGTTGTCTGTGACGACAGTCTACTCTACCCCTAGATAAGGTTACTTGAAGATTCTACTTTCTACTAACGTAATGCCCTGGTACTAAATCATTAGCCTAACCTACTCAATACAGTTAAATGGAGACGCAATCATTCCAGAGTGTGGTACGCACAGCAGTAATGTGTCGCCGGAATTGTTAAAATACATATGAGAGGTAATGATGCATGGGGATGATGAGTGGTTAATTGACCAGGAGGGAAATGCAATGAGGTAATTATATTTAAGTGAGGGTTAGTATCACAATTTCTAGGGGTTAGAGGGTTAGTTTACTGGCAGAGATCAGGCTGGCTACCTTCTCTGGGTAGGTGCCAGGATTACTCTGCAATTGAATGCGACACTGTACCTCGGGCACAGGTGTCAAGGAGAGCATGTGGCTCTTTGGTTAGTTTGTTAGTTACGTCCCTTCTTCTTCTTCTTCTTATTCCTCCAGGACCTGGCTATACCAGTCCTAGGAGTAGACGGAGGCACGACTCTGGGGTAAGGCCAGAAACGCCGGCAGGAGCTGAGGCAGCGGTAGCCTGAAGGATTTCAGGAGAACACCCTACTTCGGTCTCTGCAGCAACCGTCGTAGAGGTGGAACCTACTGCAGGGGAGGCCCTCACTCCGGCTGCTGCGACAACCGTCGTGAGGGGAAAACTAAAACTCCAGGCTGACTCCTGGTCAGGCAGTTCCTGGTTTTCCAGAGGAGGTACAAAGGTAAGGTCTTCCGGAGGTTCATCCTCGGGCGACAGAGGTAAGGATGAAGAAGAAGGAACTAGTGATTGGCCATGGGCTGTGGTAAGCTCCATGCCTGTTGGAGGATCTCTGTAGGAGGATCCTTGATAAGGTTAGGCGCCGGTGGCGCTAGCTCGGGGCCAGGCGCACGAGGTCAGGTTCGGTGGTGGCTCTACGTCCAGGCTGGACGGAGCTTGGCACTGCTCAGTGCTGCCAAGTGGTACTGGCAGAGAGTTGAGGTCGACTGGACCTGTGGCGGGTACCGGAGGTGCAATACCTCTCAGCGGCCCTTGGTTATGGGAGTACAGAGGGTCCTGTCTCTTTTGGAAGGCTAAGCCTTGTGGGACTTGGACAGTGTCCGCTGCACATAACTTGCTAGGGCACCTAGGCCAATTTGTGGAGTGCCCTATTACGTTACAGGTCTTATGCAACGGAACTTTGAATGGTCAATCTCCCTCCTTGGTAACGGTGACTCCTTGCTTTGGAGTGAATTGACATGGGGTTAGGACCCCTAGGCTTTTTGAATTGTGAGGGAGACTTCATGTCTTGCCCTAGGAGGAGGTCGTAACCTCCTGGGATGTAGCTTGCAACTGCAAGAGTACTTCTTTGGAGAAGTGAGGTCTGGTGACCCTCAATTGGACGGTCGGAAGGATCAGTTTAATGTGATTGATACCTTCAATGGTGATCAATCGACGTCTATCAACGTTAGCCCCTCGGGGAATTCTGTCTTCCCGCTATCAGGGAGACTTGAGCGCCAGAGTCGTCGTAGGCTCTGACGTGGCTTGGCTGATAATGACTTTGGAGGGGCGCGACGGTTTTAGGGAGGGCCCTTAGCTGGGGGTCCTAGAGAAGAAGGATTAGTAATGGCCAGCGACGGCAGGAATATGTGGTTCGCGCACCCTCCGTAGTTTGGCAGACATGTGACCCTTGCGGCCACAGTCTCGGCAGAACTTGTTCCAGAACCTCTTCCGTGCACTGGATGATAAGGCGAGATGGCCCCACAGGTTGCGAATCTGCGGAGTCACCAAGGCTGGCAGTGTGCTCTGGCACAGGTGAAGAGTCCTCTCTGGCAGTGATGTACGTAGGGAGGTTAAGGGAACCTCCGTTGAATCACCCTCGGAAGCAATTTCGGGGTTAACTGGTGGCTTACCTCTTCCAAAAGGGAGGAGGTAGGCGGTAAAAAGGTAAAAGGCTGGCAGGATGCGGCAGGAATTTCTATCTCCGGCACTGGATCAGGACCAGGCTCACAAATAGAAATGTCAGGCTGACCAGAGCGGCGGGACTAAGGGAGACAGTGGGTGCAGGCTGGAAGCTGGCAGAGTGGCTGGAGCTAAGATACTCTCCTTATGGGCCTTCTCCCGCTTGATTTTGAGTCCCTGCTCCTTGAGAGCTAGCTCATGGTTTCTCTCTTCTCTGCTCTTTCCTTCTTTTCTGCTTCTTTGGCTCTTCTCTGGTTTTCCCTTTCTTCTTTTCTTGCAGGCGCGCGGCAGCCTGCTGCGCCTTATCCAACTGGTCTAGTGCTGTCCAGTGTAACCGGCCTCCTTGCCCAGAGTTATGAGGACTCGGAGCCTCTCGAGCTCTACGGCAAAGAAGTCGCGGAAGCAGGGGAAGACATTTCCCTTAGGCTGCAGTAGAGGCTCTGATGAAAATGAAAATAATGGCCAGGAAGGGTACGGAATGGAATAGGAGTGCCTACTGTGGAAAGTGCACTCACTTGGAAAGTGTTCTGCGACGTGGTAGAGAAAAAGTCTGAGAAGACTGGGTGCTCTGTGGACTTGGGAAGTGTGTCCCGTAAGTTGGTGGCACTTCTGGATTGGCACCTTCTAAAGAGGTGAAAAAATCAAATGGAGTGTACGCGTACGTCACACTTAAGGGCGTTCCTAAGTTGGGAGATGCTGGAATGGGCTACCTGTGGGCCAATACAGGTGCACGGCACTTTCGGAGGCGTTCCTTGGTGGAGTGATCCAAAATGGTGGATACTTTTAATGAATTGGGACGTTTCCGTAAGGACGGACACGGCAGGTATAGGGCTTACCTGTACGTCTTGTACAGGTGCGATGGCACTTCGGGAAGCTTCCCCTTGATTGGTCCGAAGGATCACTGACCTTTTGTACACGACACACTAGTTATTTGGGCGTTCCGTAAGGACGGACACGCAGGGGTTGACAGCACTTAGGGCTGGTATTGCGGCACTTTGGGAGGCGTTCCCTTGGAATGGTCCGAAAAGATCACTGATCCTCGTACATGGACACACTAAAGAATAGGGCGTTCCGTAAGGACGGACACGCAGGTTTAAATGGCTACCTGTACAGCCTGTACAGGTGCAATGGCATTTATGGAGGCGTTCCTTGGAGCACTGGTATCGTGCTGGTGTGTCCGGACACTACATGCAGTATACTTAAATATACTGAAGTGAAATGGCACTGCTCATGGCAGAGGGTAATAGTGGAGGAGAGAAAGTAAAAGGTGGGAGAGTACTTCAGCAGCCAGTCGATGGACAGTTGTCAAGAATTAGTGGCACTGTAAAATGGTAAGACCTGACGTGCACTGGTGGTGGCCAGTCCTAAACTGGTAACGACTTCCCTGTCTGGAAGTAATGAAATTTGCGAGGCACACTGTGCGAATTGTGCTTGCGGTATACGCAAGTCTTTCGTGATAAAGAAAATGAAAAGACCACTCGGGCAACGACAGGTAATGGAAATTTTAGAAATGCTCAGTCCCTCGCTGAAGTACTCGATAAATGAAATAAATAAATGCTTGCAAACTGCAATGACACATGCGCGTACGTATCACGCTGTGTAAATGAAAGACACCCAGATACTAAAATAATGTTAATTCTGCATGCTATAATTAATGGTAAGATGTCGTAACTCTTGGCTTCGTGAATAACGGGTTCTGGTTTTCTCTCTCTCTCTCTCTCTCTCTCTCTCTCTCTCTCTCTGGCTCGGAGAGGGTGAAAATGATATATGAATGAACTCCCTTATATTTGAATGGAACTACTAATGTTAGTTTAATATGACGCAACTTGCGTTAAATGATTTACAATTCCGTTAACGTTTACTGAAAGAATTACTTTTGAAAACGTTTTATGAAAAATGATAACGCGCTCGCGTGAGGTGAACGATGGTTACGTTAATGTTAGCGGCTTGCACTTATGAAATGATTTGCGTTTCAATATGAAATTACAAAGAACGCGTTTACGTTAACAATTCTTGCAAGTGACTCTACTTTTAAGATTTACGTTAACTTTACGTAAGGACAAGTGAAAAATTACGGTAAGGATTTGAAAAACGATGTTAGCAAACAATTGTAAATGAGGTTACGTTAAGTGAAATGAAATTTTCGCTCAGCGCGCGAGTGAGCGATGCGAGGTGAAAACAGTGAGGCGAGAAGAGCGGGTTAGCACCACGGTGTGCTAGCATTGATGGCGAATCAGCTGATTCTCTGTAAATTGCGAAGGCAATTTACAACACAAAATTCTACTTTTCTTATTCAAGGCGAATTACGTTAATTTCTCTGGCAGAACGATAGATACTAGTACCGAGATCGATATTATTTACGTTAAAACTTCGAGACTACGTTTACTTTGCTTAAATGGTTTAGATAATTCTGAAAGATAACAAACATGGCTGCTGCTGTGAGCGAAAACGAAGGCTGGTTGAGACCGCGCAGGCGCGAAAGCTTACTAAGCTGAATTAGCTGAGAGGTAGCGGTTACCAACACTTGGAATGAAAACTAAGTTAAAAATGGATCCCTAACATATCACAGACAAAAGAATTGTACACTTCTTTTGCCGTAACTATTAGTAAAACACTCCTAACTAGCTAGGCTTTCTAATACAGCAATAAACCCTGGCAAAGCACTTCCTAGTTTGATCTGGTCCTTTCTGGCATCTATCTGCACACGTGTTCGTGTGAGCTCCTACGAGGACAGCACAAAGTGACACAGAATTCGCGGGGCAAATGTTTGCTCGCCGCTAAAATAAAGCTCTGGCGCATCCGCCGTTACAATAATAAGATTTCTACTACGCTCTTTGACCATTTCAACAATAAAAATACTTAAACGTACCTTAAGCTAACATTGGTTATAGAATAATCATATTAATAAATGAAATACCTTACCGTGAGTCAGTGTGTCTTCTTTCCCTGCAAATGTGCTTGATTTACGCTTTGTAAAATAATTACAGTTTACGTTTTACAACGGATAACGCGATTTACAAGCTTTTTTTTTAAGCAAGCTCGTTCATATCCTCGGCGTAAGGTCGACAATGTTACGTATATAGCGGGCCTTGAGAGAGGCTAGATACGTAAACGGAAATAATTGAGGATTGTCAAGAGGGAATTGCTTTAACTTACCGTAAAAACTGATAGTATTATTAATTCTTTAGAGGGAAGGTCGCCAGAAAACTCAGCTCGTTACTTAACAGCTATTTATTTACAAAAAGGCCCGTGCTGGGCTTGAGAAAAGGTAAAATGATGGCTCCAACTGGAGCTGTTATAGCTGGTTTTCATACACTTGGGTAATGCACACTTGCGGGCAGAGAGGACGGCACGTGACTCATGGAATCTGGAAAAAGAATCCCAGATTAAGATTAAACAAGATAAAAGGAAAAATGACTTCTTGCTTTGATTAAGGCTGATTAATTCTCTAACATTGGGGAAGGTAAACTCGAATGGTTCACTGAGGTAGCACGAAAGCTTGGTCTTTAACAAGTCACAAAGGGGTAGCACGTGGCCCGATGAGGACAAAGGGCTTTTGATGTAGAAAGGGGTAAAAATGAGAATTGAAAATGAATTTAGCAAGAGTCGTATGGTAGTAAAAGGTGCTGGGTTGAAGTTTACACTTTCAGACGTACCTTTATGCAATATCAGTGTATCCTTGTAGAAGAATGCGGCCTGACCTCGGTTCAGGTCTGGGGTTGTGGTCCACCAGTACGCCATGGGTAGGCCTAAGTTTTGGGAGGCTGGCCGGCTGGACATCTGTCCTGGACTACTGACTGCAGTTGACTGAGAGCGATACTCGTTGTTTTTGAATCACGGGGCTTCCAAAGACTGCCTACGAGCATCGCCTGAAAGGTGGTCAAACACAACGCCAGCAAATTGGGAAGGAAAAATAGGTCTTATTGTAGAAGTCCCTAAATCATCTCGAAGCCTAGCTACTCTTGTGACTTGCCTCTCTTACCCTAAGCTTCCGTCAGACCGGAAAATTTATCCCTTCCCTACGACATACCCACTCTCCCAACAACAGTCGCTCAAGGAGAAGGCATGGCTGCTACTTTTATAATTAAATATCACTAAAACTCTGCTGGGAAGGCGAGGCGTTCTATAGACGTAGAAATATATATATATATATATATATATATATATATATAATATATATATATATATTCGTTTAATGTTTTAAAGACGTTACTCTGCAATTGAATGCGACACTGTACCTCGGGTGCCACAGGTGTCAAGGAGAGCATGTGGCTCTTTGGTTAGTTTGTTAGTTACGTCCCTTCTTCTTCTTCTTATTCCTCCAGGACCTGGCTATACCAGTCCTAGGAGTAGACGGAGGCAACGACTCTGGGGTAAGGCCAGAAACGCCGGCAGGAGCTGAGGCAGCGGTAGCCTGAAGGATTTCAGGAGAACACCCTACTTCGGTCTCTGCAGCAACCGTCGTAGAGGTGGAACCTACTGCAGGGGAGGCCCTCACTCCGGCTGCTGCGACAGCCGTCGTAAGGGGAAAACTCCAGGCTGACTCCTGGTCGGGCAGTTCTGGTTTTCCAGAGGAGGTACAAAGGTAAGGTCTGCCGGAGGTTCATCCTCGGGCGACAGAGGTAAGGATGAAGAAGAAGGAACTAGTGATTGGCCATGGGCTGTGGTAAGCTCCATGCCTGTTGGAGGATCTCCTGTAGGAGGATCCTTGATAAGGTTAGGCGCCGGCGCTAGCTCGGGGCCAGGCGCAGAGGTCAGGTTCGGTGGTGGCTCTACGTCCAGGCTGGACGGAGCTTGGTACTGCTCCAGTGCTGCCAAGTGGTACTGGCAGAGAGTTGAGGTCGACTGGACCTGTGGCGGGTACCGGAGGTGCAATACCTCTCAGCGTGCCCTTGGTTATGGGGAGACAGAGGGTCCTGTCTCTTTTGGAAGGCTAAGCCTGTGGGACTTGGACAGTGTCCGCTGCACATAACTTGCTAGGGCACCTAGGCCAATTTGTGGAGTGCCCTATTACGTTACAGGTCTTGCAACGGAACTGGTGAATGGTCAATCTCCCTCCTTGGTAACGGTTGGTGACTCCTTGCTTTGGAGTGAATTGACATGGGGTTAGGACCCTAGGCTTTTTGAATTGTGAGGGAGACTTCATGTCTTGCCTAGGAGGAGGTCGTAACCTCCTGGGATGTAGCTTGCAACTGCAAGAGTACATTCTTTGGAGAAGTGAGGTCTGGTGGACCCTCAATTAGGACGGTCGGAAGGATCAAGTTTAATGTGATTGATACCTTCAATGGTGATCAATCGACGTCTATCAACGTTAGCCCTCGGGGAATTCTGTCTTCCCGTATCAGGGAGACTTGAGCGCCAGAGTCGTCGTAGGCTCTGACGTGGCTTGGCTGATAATGACTTGGAGGGGTGCGACGGTTATAGGGCCTTAGCTGGGGGGTCCTAGAGAAGAAGGATTAGTAATGGCCATTGCGACGGCAGGAATATTGTGGTTCGCGCACCCTCCGTAGTTGGCAGACATGTGACCCTTGCGGCCACAGTCTCGGCAGAACTTGTTCCAGAACCTCTTCCGTGGCACTGGATGATAAGGCCGAGATGGCCCCACAGGTTGCGAATCTGCGGAGTCACCAAGGCTGGCAGTGTGCTCTGGCACAGGTGAAGAGTCCTCTCTGGCAGTGATGTGACGTAGGGAGGTTAAGGGAACCTCCGTTGAATCACCCTCGGAAGCAATTTCGGGGTTAACTGGTGGGCTTACCTCTTCCAAAAGGGAGGAGGTAGGCGGTAAAAAGGTAAAAGGCTGGCAGGATTGCGGCAGGAATTTCTATCTCCGGCACTGGATCAGGACCAGGCTCACAAATAGAAAGGATGTCAGGCTGACCAGAGACGCGGGACTAAGGGAGACAGTGGGTGCAGGGCTGGAAGCTGGCAGAGTGGCTGGAGCTAAGATACTCTCCTTATGGGCCTTCTCCCGCTTGATTTTGAGTCCCTGCTCCTTGAGAGCTAGCTCATGGTTTCTCTATTCTCTGCTCTTCCTTCTTTTCTGCTTCTTTGGCTCTTCTCTGGTTTTCCCTTTCTTCCTTTTCTTGCAGGCGCGCGGCAGCCTGCTGCGCCTTTATCCACTGGTCTAGTGCTGGTCCAGTGTAACCGGCCTCTTGCCCAGAGTTAGAGGACTCGGAGCCTCTCGAGCTCTACGGCAAAGAAGTCGCGGGAAGCAGGGGAAGACATTTCCCTTAGGCTGCAGTAGAGGCTCTGATGAAAATGAAAATAATGGCCAGGAAGGGTACGGAATGGAATAGGAGTGCCTACTGTGGAAAGTGGCACTCACTTGGAAAGGTGTTCTGCGACGTGGTTAGAGAAAAAGTCTGAGAAGACTGGGTGCTCTGTGGCACTTGGGAAGTGTCCCGTAAGTTGGTGGCACTTCTGGATTGGTACATTCTAAAGAGGTGAAAAAAAATGAAAAAACAAATGGAAGTGTACGGCGTACGTCACACTTAAGGGCGTTCCTAAGTTGGGAGATGCTGGAATGGGCTACCTGTGGGTCCAATACAGGTGCACGGCACTTTCGGAGCGTTCCTTGGTGGAGTGATCCAAAATGGTGGATACTTTTAATGAATTGGACGTTCCGTAAGGACGGACACGAGGTATAGGGCTACCTGTACGTCTGTACAGGTGCGATGGCACTTTCGGGAGGCGTTCCCTGATTGGTGGTCCGAAGGATATCACTGACCCTTGTACACGGACACACTAGTTATTGGGCGTTCCGTAAGGACGGACACGCAGGGTTGACAGCACTTAGGCTGGTATTGCGGCACTTTGGGGAGGCGTTCCCTTGGAATGGTCCGAAAGATCAACTGATCCTCGTACATGGACACACTAAAGAATAGGGCGTTCCGTAAGGACGACACGCAGGTTTAATGGCTACCTGTACAGCCTGTACAGGTGCAATGGCATTTATGGAGGCGTTCCTTGGAGCACTGGTATCGTGCTGGTGTGTCCCGGACACTACATGCAGTATACTTTAAATATACTGAAGTGAAACGGCACTGCTCATGGCAGAGGGTAATAGTGGAGGAGAGAAAGTAAAAGGTGGGAGTACTTCAGCAGCCAGTCGATGGACAGTGTCAAGAATTAGTGGCACTGTAAAATGGTAAGACCTGACGTGCACTGGTGGTGGCCAGTCCTAAACTGGTAACGATTCCCTGTCTGGAAGTAATGAATTTGCGAGGCACACTGTTGCGAATTGTGCTTGCGGTATACGCAAGTCTTTCGTGATAAAAGAAAATGAAAAGACCACTCGGGCAACGACAGGTAATGGAAATTTTAGAAATGTCAGTCCCTCGCTGAAGTACTCGATAAATGAAATAAATAAATGCTTGCAAACTGCAATGGACACATGCGCGTACGTATCACGCTGTGTAAATGAAAGACACAAGAGACTAAAATAATGTTAATTTCTGCATGCATAATTAATGTAAGATGTCGTACTCTTGGCTTCGTGAATAACGGGTTCTGGTTTTCTCTCTCTCTCTCTCTCTCTCTCTCTCTCTCTCTCTCTCGGAGAGGGTGAAAAATGAAAATATATGAATGAACTCCCTTATATTTGAATGGAACTACTAATGTTAGTTTAATATGACGCACTTGCGTTAAATGATTTACTTACCGTTAACGTTTACTGAAAGAATTACTTTTTGAAAACGTTTTATGAAAAAATGATAACGCGCGCGACGTGAACGATGTTTACGTTAATGTTAGCGGCTTGCACTTATGAAATGATTTCTTTTTTTTGCGTTTCAAATATGAAATTTACAAAAGACGCGTTTTACGTTAACAATTCTTGCAAGTGACTCTACTTTTAAGATTTACGTTAACTTTACGTAAGACAAGTGAAAAATTACGGTAAGGATTTGAAAACGATGTTAGCAAACAATTGTAAATGAGGTTACGTTAAGTGAAATGAAATTTTCGCTCAGCGCAGCGAGTGAGCGATGCGAGTTGAAAACACGTGAGGCGAGAAGAGCGTTAGCACCACGGTGTGCTAGCATTGATGGCGATCAGCTGATTCTCTGTAAATGCGAAGGCAAATTTACAACACAAAATTCTACTTTCTTATTCAAGGCGAATTACGTTTAATTTCTCTGGCAGAACGATAGATACTAGTACCAGAGATCGATATTATTTACGTTAAAAACTTCGAGACTTACGTTACTTTGCTTAAATGGTTTAGATAATTCTGAAAGATAACAAACATGGCTGCTGCTGTGAGCGAAAACGAAGGCTGGTTGAGACCGCGCAGGCGCGAAAGCTTACTAAGCTGAATTAGCTGAGAGGTAGCGGTTACCAACACTTGGAATGAAAACTAAGTTAAAATTGGATTCCCTAACATATCACAGACAAAAGAATTGTACACTTCTTTGCCGTAACTATTAGTAAAAACACTCCTAACTAGCTAGGCTTTCTAATACAGCAATAAACCCTGGCAAAGCACTTCCTAGTTTTGATCTGGTCCTTTCTGGCATCTATCTGCACACGTGTTCGTGTGAGCTCCTACGAGGACAGCACAAAGTGACACAGAATTCGCGGGGGCAAATTGTTTGCTCGCCGCTAAAATAAAGCTCTGGCGCATCCGCCGTTACAATAATAAGATTCTACCTAGCTCTTTGACCATTTCAACAATAAAATACTTAAACGTACCTTAAGCTAAACATTGGTTATAGAATAATCATATTAATAAATGAAATACCTTACCGTGAGTCAGTGTGTCTTCTTTCCCTGCAAATGTGCTTGATTTACGCTTTGTAAATAATTTACAGTTTACGTTTTACAACGGATAACGCGATTTACAAGCTTTTTTTTTAAGCAAGCTAGGTTCATATCCTCGGCAAGGTCGACAATGTTACGTATATAGTCCGCCTGAGAGAGGCTAGATACGTAAACGGAAATAATTGAGGGATTCAAGAGGGAATTGCTTTAACTTACCGTAAACTGATAGTTATTATTAATTTCTTAGAGGGAAGGTCGCCAGAAAACTCAGCTCGTTACTTAACAGCTATTTATTTACAAAAAGGCCCGTGCTGGGCTTGAGAAAAAGTAAATGATGGCTCCACTGGAGCTGTTATAGCTGGTTTTCATACACTTGGGGTAATGCACACTTGCGGGCAGAGAGACGGCACGTGACTCATGGAATCTGGAAAAGAATCCCAGATTAAGATTAAACAAGATAAAAGGAAAAACTGACTTCTTGCTTTGATTAAGGCTGATTAATTCTCTAACATTGGGGAAGGTAAACTCGAATGGTCACTGAGGTATGCACGAAAAGCTTGGTCTTTAACAAGTCACAAAGGGGAGCACGTGGCCCGATGAGACAAAGGGCTTTTGATGTAGGAGGGGTAAAAATGAGAATTGAAAATGAATTTAGCAAGAGTCGTATGGTAGTAAAAGGTGCTGGGTTGAAGTTTACACTTTCAGACGTACCTTTATGCAATATTCAGTATATCCTTGTAGAAGAATGCGGCCTGACCTCGGTTCAGGTCTGGGGTTCGTGTCCACCAGTACGCCGTGGGTAGGACCTAAGTTTTTGGGAGGCTGGCCGGCTGGACATCTGTCCTGGACTACCGACTGCAGTTGACTGAGAGCGATACTCGTTGTTTTTGAATCACGGGGCTTCCAAAGACTGCCTCGAGCATCGCCTGAAAGGTGGTAAACACAACGCCAGCAAATTGGGAAGGAAAATAGGTCTTATTGTAGAAGTCCCTAAAATCCATCTCGAAGCCTAGCTACTCTTGTGACTTGCCTCTCTTACCCTAAGCTTCCGTCAGACCGGAAATATATCCCTACGACATACCCACTCTCCCAACAACAGTCGCTTCAGGAGAAGGCATGGCTGCTACTTTTATAATTAAATATCACTAAAAACTCTGCTGGGAAGGCGAGGCGTTCTATAGACGTAGCAATATATATATATATATATATATATATATATATATATATATATATATATATATATATATATATATATATATATATAAATATATATATATATATATATATATATATATATATATTATATATATATCTATATATATATATATATATATATATATATATATATATATATATATATATATTTCCGTTTAATGTTTTTAAAGACGTTATTCAAGACGTTATTTCACGACGTCATTTGAATACGTTATTCGAAGACGCCATTCGAAGACGTTACTCATATCACTTGGCGGTTGCCATGGCAACGTAACGGAGGCGACGGACTTAACGTACCATTGACGCATTTTGCCAATTACGGAGGTCTTAATTGAACCCTACTCTTCTGGGGGATCGCTTTCCTCTCTGGGCGCCTCTTAGAGAGAGAGAGAGAGAGAGAGAGAGAGAGAGAGAGAGAGAGAGAGAGAGAGAGGTACTCAGGTTCCAACTTATGACTTGTGTGGTCTGGTTGGCAGCAGTCTCGTCTTTCGATTGAAAGACCTGAGTTTGATCCTGAGGTGAGTCAGATATATATATATATATATATATATATATATATATATATATATATATATATATATATATATAGGTATATATTTATTGTATTTATTATAATATTGTCTTTCCCTATTCAAGAACTCTCCATTCTTAAAAAAATTAATATATAATAATGATTTCTCTACAAATATTTGCCCAAAAAATTGACTATTGGTGATACAAGACAGCGATTTAAAGTTTTTCCTCTGCCGTAATTATAATAATAATTATTATAATTATAATGTTCATATTGTTCATTCGAGTACATTCATAAATGATATTCGATAATATTCCCGAATGTATAGTTCTTTCAAATAAAATATGAAGATATTCAGTAACTGACTTTCGCTTTAATTCGTTTTTGCAACTTTACCCCGTGGTCCTTGCTGAGTGTCCCATCCTTAGACACACCCCCCCTTGTGCTAACCATGTCATTCCTTTTACTGTACCGCTTTCATAGTCTCTTTCTTCCATATGAACATTCCCAGGTCCCAGAGCTTGGCCAGAATTTTTTATATATATCCTTTCTTCCTCCTCAGCGTTTCATAATATCGCAGGAATCCGTCCGCGTCAAGAGACTTTAATCAAAATAATAAAGCTTCATCAAGCATAAACGCTGTTGATAATGGCTTCCAAAGAGGAGAGAGAGAGAGAGAGGGGGGGGGGGGGTGTGTGAGGGGGAGGTGTTCCCAGATCCCGTTGCAGCGAAAAATTATTCATTAAACGGAGAATTACATGATAGATGCCGCCTGATGTAGTCATTGCTCTATCTCCAGACAAAAGGTCATATATCGACTTGGATGGAGAATTGAATGTTGGATTATCTGAATGTGTTTTCTCCTGCTGTTCATATTGCAGAGATATATATCGTAATAATGGACGGGTTTGTAACCTGAGAGTGTGTGATGCTTGAATTGTTGTACGTGAATATGCTGTAGTAATTGATATCATTATTTTAGAATGGGTCAATGTTGTTGTTGTAATAATGGTCTGGCGTCAGCTTTTGTGTGTGGTGTGTGAGTGAGTGTAATTGTGTGTGTGTTTGTGTGTTCAAGGAGTTACAAGGATTAGGATGTCTCAAAGACTTGTTAGTCCATCCGAGGAGACATCGTGTGCTCACTTATCTGTAGGAGCTGGTTTTACTGTGCATTCACAGTGTCCTAATGATTTTGTCTAGCTTTCTTTTAAACTCTTCCACAATGTTGCTGTAAGTGAGTGTAAATGTGCTCTATGTGAGAGAGAGAGAGAGAGAGAGAGAGAGAGAGAGAGAGAGAGAGAGAGAGAGAGAGAGAGAGAGATCAAATAATACTGATAAACATGTATATATATATATATATATATATATATAACTGGAAATATATACATACATATATATATATATATATATATATATATATATATATATATATATATATATATATATATGTGTGTGTGTGTGTGTGTGTGTGTGTGTGTCTGTGTGTGTAGCTTCCCTCGAATATCACGAGTAGATTTACACCTTAATCCTTGGATGTCAGGAATATAGATAATAAACGTACCAGGTGACACGTAGGGAGTCGAGGAAGCTTCAGATCTTGTCCAGGGATGACACCCAATGGGGTTCTAATGAGTTTCGCGCCCCCCCCCCCCCCCCCGTCCTCCTTTCACTCTGCCTAATGAGGGGACTCGCTGGTGCCAACTGTATTATCCCGATAAGCCTGACAGATGGTGTTCAAATTCCCCACGTCTCGTTCATTTTTTGGAAAGGGCAGGATTAAAGAGGAGTCGGTTCCTGGTTTCTTAAGGAGGAGACTGTTAGGTAGCCAGAAGTGACGGGCAAAACTCATCTTTTTTGGTAGTCGATGACTTCGATTACTTTGGTGGTCAGTAATCGATTAGTAATCGATTACTTAACCCTTCGTGGACTGGGAAGTTCAAAATTACCCAGAAGTCTAATGTGGTCCACACGGACCCCCATTCTTTTTGAGTCAGATAAATACATTATGTATGAACTCAGAATTGCTAAACTTTACATGTGTATTCTTCAGGCCTTTTATGATGAAACCCAAATATCGTGTTTGTATATATTGTAAAAAAAAATCCCATTTGTGTGTAAAAAAAACTGAAAAAATGCCTTTATTTAACAAAATTTCAATTCTCCTCAATTAAACAAGTAAATATTAGCAATTAAAAACAAAAAAAGACATACAGGTTATTGTTTTTGGTTCTTTTTGACACAATGCGACTTACACATCAAGCAAATTTGATATGCAATCTTTACAAATAAAGTTACAATGTGCATCACACGCTGGGTCACCACATGATGTGCACGATTTTTTTGTTTTTGTATTTTTTTTGTCCAGCTTCCTCTGACACTTGGAACAACGCCTTTTCTTGGTTTCTTGGAGCTGGGTTTTAGAGGGGTAGTGCTGTCGTCCTTACTCATGAAGGCTTCCATACATTGAGTTATATGCCTTGGGAAATTAGCTCGTAAATCTCTGAAACGCCGCTGGATCTGTGGCTTACAAAGCTGTTCAGCTAAGTCAGAGACAAAATTCCTGCGCTTTTGGTTTCCAGTATAGACATTAGAATTGTTTTCCATGAAACATACAGCACCATTATATCCTGCAACATCAATCATCCAGTAAAAAATAACCAAAGGCCATCTATTGGTGATTCTTTTACAAGCATAGTTCTTGACTAAGAGGTCTAAGGTATCAACCCCACCTTTTGTTGCATTATAGTCCAAAATCATATCGGGTTTGAAAGGTTCATCTTCTTGTATCTTATTGTCATAATTACCTCCTTGTTGATCTTCGGGACATAGCTGCATATCAGAAGATGGTGATCTTTGCTGAAGCCAAATTTTGTTGATTGCACTTTGCAATACCGCGATGCTTGCAATGATAGGGGTATTTGCCGTTTATTTTTCCTGGGTGTTCCCAGTAGAGTAATATTCTTGTTCAGTAGTTCTAGAGCAAGGCTAAAATCTGTAAAGAAGTTGTCACATGCAACATTTCTTCCTGAATTAGCAATAGTTGTGGTGAGATCCCGAACAACCCTACTGGCTTGTTGCCGTTCCGGACCATCAGGACTATGTCCTGAATAGATTTTTGCATTAAGGAGATAAGCATTTGTTTAGAGATGAACAGCAGTCAAACTCTTCGACCTATTTGTATGCTAACTGTATAATGACTGTTGACTCTGTAGGCTCTTTTGATACACTCATGAAAAGTTTTCAAAGAATTGTTTACTTTAAAGATAAAAAAGGCAATTAACAACTAGTTTCAACAAATTAGGGCATTTAACAACCACTTACACCCAGGAGAAGCACCAATAATTTACTTTAAAGATTATTATGGCATTAGCAACTAGATACATGCAGAAGAAGCACCAATAAATTATTCAGAAATAATATTATGGAAAAATGATTTGATATGTAGATTGGGCAGAATTCTCTAAGCTTAGAAAACAGATAGTTTTTAGAATTGCACCAGAACAAAATAGAGAAGAATTAGGGACGCGGACGACCGATGGGGTCCCTAAGGACACCAGAGGTCTATTTTTAGCTGTCATTCTCTTAAAATTGATTATCCTAAGCTATTAACGCTTGTGAATATTCATAAACCACTAATGATAAAATTAATGCATATGGATATTTTTTAGTAGATAGCGAAAGAGATATGTCATACCAAAGACAAACTGGGCGTCTCACGGACCCCACCAGTCCACGAAGGGTTAACGATTACTTTCACGGGAAACTGGTACATTACACTTAATACTACAGTATAATCTAATCAAGTCCAGAGGTCCTTGTTATTAATTTATACAATTATGGTTTATCTCTCTCTCTCTAAGCCAAGAAACCTTGAAAATTATAACAAATGAGGACTGGCATTGGCAACAAGTTCAAGTTTAAATCTATATGTATTGTGTTTGTTATTCTATTAGGCACACAAGTAAAGATCGATAATCCATTTATACGAATAATGAATTCAGAAAAAAAAATTCCCCCGAGTCTTATCCTAAAATAAACCGGATGAATATTCTTATTCTTTATTTTTCATGAAGATATGAAGAGCTAGCTGATAAGAAAATGAAAAAAAAAAATTCTCATTGAATGAAAGCTTGATATTTCTATTTAGTTTATACATTTTTTTTTAATAAGAACATATTTATTATTTTCTATAAGAAAGCAAAATAGATTTTGAAAATCCTTTTAAAATAAATATAAATGCTGTGTAAGGTTCCCCTAACGAATATTAAAAAAAAAAAAAGAAATTCGTCTCATTAAAAAAAAAGGTAATCGACTATTTGGAAATCGATGTAATCGATTACTAATAATCGATGACGCCCATCACTACTAGCCAGGTTAGGAATGTTTTAGGGATTCATGAGTGTAGATTGTGGGCTCATATGATTAGTCAGTTTGTGACGGTATGTAATTTGTGATCGTAGGATGTGGCCTTCTATAATTCGTCAGTGTAGGATGGAGTCCTATATGATTTCTCAGTGGAGGATGTGGTCTTATATAATTTATCAGTTTAGTATGTGGTATTATATAATTTATCAGATGTTAAATCATTCATTTTTCTATTCTTTTATATATATACATATATATAACAATATATATATATATATATATATATGTATGTATATATATATATATATATATATATATATATATATATACATACATATATATATATATATTATATATATATATATATATATATATATATATATATATATATATATATATAGAATATTTACATATATAAATATATAATATGATATATACATACACATATTTAAGATCTATGTTCCTATTTATTTATTTTATTTATTACGACGTTTTCTCTGTTGATTCGTTATCATAGTGCCACTATTTTTCTGATAACCCAATAGAGAGAGAGAGAGAGAGCCGACGAGAGAGAGAGAGAGAGAGAGGAGAGAGAAGCTCAGAGTTCAAGTTCCCCTAACAGGGGGGGAGGGGGTGTTGGGGGGGGTTCAGATTAAACTTCCCCTCCGATATGCTTCCTGTGACGCAATGCTAGCTTTAGGCGTGGGGGCTTTGCCCCAGGTCATCCTCGAATGGGTATATACCCACATTCGTACATTCCAGGAATTGCTACGCCTTTCCATCCACTGGCTGGATTATGACGTTCCTCCCCGTAGGATGTCATAAGTTTTTCCTCTTTTGATATTTTAAAGTTCTGCTTATCATCGAAAAAATAAATGCAAATTAGATCAAAGCTTCCCACTCTTCCATTTAAACCTCCCCGCAATAGCGGATCCAGTTAGGGGGTTGTGGGGGGGGGGCACCTGGGCACGTCCCCACCACCCCCTCCCCCTTCTCCATGAAGAATAATGACCAAATAATAACACTGAAGATTTAGGTGATAGTAACATAAATGAGGAATATAAAAATGGGGAAAACATAACAGATCTATTTAGAAATAATAAATGTTTTTGAAAAAAATAATACAATATTTGTGCAGGATGAATATATATATATATATATTATATATATATATATATATATATATATATATAGATATATATATATATATAACAAGAATTATTTCAATCATCTCATCATCCTCTTATGGACCATTAATAACGTTTAGAAAATATATTGAAATTCTATCAGCAAAAGAAATCCCACGAGGTCACGATGACGTCATACCTGACCTCATTAACCTTTACTCTAACCCTTATCACAAAAGGTCATTCCATTCAGAGGTCAGCAACGGAAGGCTTTATATCAAGCTATCACAGTTCCATACCTAAGCACTTGTAATCTCGCGTGTTTTATGAATCTCTTATATTTTTATCTTCATTTGTTTCGACGCGTGATTAGCCAAAGGGCAGGGGACCATTTAGCTCCTTAAATCACGGTTTGAATGAAGTGACGTCACTAGCCTCAGGTCGCATTAGTGGTGCATTGTGGGTCAGGGTTGGATAAAAGGGAAAGTAAAACTCTTTAGAATATTCTGTCCTAACTTATTTTGTTTTATTTACATCTGCAGTGCAGGGTATTATTATTATTATTATTATTATTATTATTATTATTATTATTATTATTATTATTATTATTATTATTATTATTATTATTATTATTATTATTATTATTATTATTATTATATTTCAATGTATCATGGCAGATGATGAATAAGAATGACTTTAATTAGTAATGTACAGCCTTTCCCTTCTTTTCAATTGCATTTACATTCAGAATGACAAATCAAAATAGCTGTCAGTAACTTATTAGGCAATAATTACGATTCGAGTATATTTGAGTTGAGTTCAGACGCGAATGTTTTTGTAGCAAGTCGGGTCTGCATCGTTGCAAATCATTATCGCTATTGGTGCGAGCGACGCCGAATGACTTGCACAGATGAAAGGAGATTGTTGAAGTATTGTTATTAGTTGGAGAGATCGTGTATCCATTGACGAGAGGATTTGATTAAAATGATGTTCGCCGTTACTCAAAGCGTTTTGCGAATTTCCTTTCTATCTCATTGAACATTTAAATTCGGACGTAAATGAAAGCCTCTATTCTCTCTCTCTCTCTCCTCCCCTCTCTCTCTCTCTCAGTAGTATCATTTTCCACGAATGAACTGCTGTGCATTTGGTTAATAAACTCATTCTGGTGTAATTGATGGCTTTTCATGGATTATAGGCTCGCAAAGAAACAAAGATAATATTCGCCAACAAAGAAAAAATATGTATTTAAAATTCTCCAGTTCGTCGGAAGATTTGGATGATTCGTTCATCACTGATCAATAATTTTGATCTGATCACCTTTAATGGGATCATCGGTATCACGAAGGCAACAGGCAACTACATATAGTATGTTGCAAAAGCAAGCGAATATTTCCGTTTGCATAACTGCTCCTTTCTTGTAGGTGTTGTCGCTGATGAATTTGGATTTGGGGGTCTGCGAATGAAAGGCGTTTTCTTGGTCACGGATACAGTTTATTTATTTATTTTTTTTATTTTTTCGATATGAAGAGTAACCAGGAAAGTGTTTTTGATAAAACAATTTTGGCCAACAATTCATTCTTTATTTTTGAGACAACCGTTTCATTGATAAACAGTTTTGACCAGCAATTTATTCTTAAATCATTCCAAATAAACGCAACTTGAAGTGTGAGAGAATTTTTTTTGTAAATACCTCCACGAAAAGAAGTAGGTGAAAAACCATAAGGATATTGTTAATGGAATTGTCTTCCCCTAAGGCGAGGAACTTGCTTCCTAAATGTCCAAGAATATTAGAACCTCTGGTCTATAGGTAGGAGCAGACTACTACACTATTGCACAATGTCCTCACCACCTACGCTAGGCCCTGGGGCAACCAGGCGTCGGCTACTGATGATATAGCATGTAGCCTTGTAAGTTCCTCCCCAAGCTCTCCATCACTAGCACTTTGGAGGTCAAAGCTTAACCTGCTGAGCTACCACAACCCTAAGGTACAAAATAATCAATATCAGTCATTAGGGGATGATTAATAATACGTATTTGATCTGTAACATCATGAGTGGATCCTCTTCGGGGATCCGATGCTAATCCTTCCACAATTAAACAGATTTGCGTGACGACAATCCTCGAATGTTTCTGAAAACAGCGTCATCATGGAGGAGGAGGAGATCATCTAATTAAGCGGACCTTAATCACATTATGAACACGGGGCTTACTCCTGAAGACCAGATGATCTGACGTTAATGAGGCCTTGTTCCATAGTAGGCTGCTAGGAGGTATTTGTATTCTGACTGAAAAAAAAGATATATCCTGGAATTCTTAGATACTGCTAGTGGTCGTGGATTTTCTTCTTAGCATCTAATGAGAATTAGGGTATTGATTCTTCTTGTCTGATGTGAGCCGTGTATTCCCCGTTTCAAAGAAACGTTTTGGTATATTATTAGTTTTGCAAAATCGAAATATGTATATATATTAATTAACCTAAGTATAATGGTAATCACTGTCTAGCATGAAATTAGCATCAAATGAGGCTTAAACAGCTTATATTCATGTTGTCTCTTTTTATTCCTTGTGTATTCTCTGTATATCATTAGGGCCATGAAGTTGGAAAGATATATTAATTACATAGATATGATAATGATCATTGTCTAGCCTTTAAGAAGAGCAGAGATGACTGCTGCATGAGTTAGTGAGTTGATAAAGAAATATATTCATTACATAGATATGATAAATGTCATGTCTTGACTGTCAGACTTAGACTTAAGAAGAACAGAGATGACTGCTGTGTGAGTTAGTGGGTTGATAAAGAAATATATAATTAAATAGATATGATAATGATCATTGTTTAGCCTTTAAGAAGAGGAGAGATGACTGCTGAGTGAGTTACTGGAACCTTTGCAGGTTCTGGAAAGTCACTGGAATGAGTAATTTTAGGGTCTGTTAAGTTTGGAGATTGGTCAGAATATTATTATTCAATCGTGGCATTCTGCCAGGAAACGTTAGACCTGAGTAGTGAATAACTTTTGTATACCTGGTAGTGAGCAGACTAAGGCTGGGTTGGCAGTCGAGAGTGAAGGAAGGTTTCCTTTTTCGCTTGCTCTGGGGAGTAAGCCTGCAAACTACTTTGTTGTTGTTGATGTTGTTTTTGCTGCTGTTGTTGTTCTTGTTGTGGCAGGGTTAGGAAAGCCTCAAAAGGTCTGGAAAAGGTGTTTCGCGTTGAGTTCAAGATACAGGAATTTTAGGATACGATATTTATGATTTATTTATTGGAATGAAAATGTAACAAATAAATAATGAGCCTGTTAAACAGAACAGAAAAATCATTTCTGAAATAAAATATAGCTCATTTATTTAGATTTTCGCCGGCGAAACAACGCTCTGTTTGACCGTAGATTTCTGCCTGGGCCCCGAGTAAGCTGGGGGTCGGATCACGCCTTGTCCCTCCTCTTCCCTCCCGTCCTCTCACCTCCATCTCTCTCTCTCTCTCTCTCTCTCTCTCTCTCTCTCTCTCCATCTCTCTCTCTCCTTTTCTTTCTCCTTCCCTGCCTTCTGTGCTCTTCTATTCTTTCTAATTAGGAAAGCGGAATTACCCCAGGGGAATTTTCTCCCTTCTAGTTGAAGGAACAGTTCTGTCAAAGTACCTCTCACTAACAACTCGGTAATTGGTGAGAGGATTATTTACGCAGTGGATGGGGGAACGAGTCGTTTTTTTATATAAGACCAGATTAATTAAATGACAATGCATTTGCTGAAGGTATTTGAGTTCCAGTTATAAAGGTTTTAATATCTCAGGCAAATATTAACAAGTAATTATTGTTTTTTGTACAAATATAATGCCGTATAAAACCATCAGCTATGACCCGTAGGCTTTTCAGTTGCTCACCAGAAGCGGTAGAGTTAGGGCACGTCACATACACCTCCAGAAAGCGCTGCCAGATGCACGATCCATGGCTAAATGTAACCTTAGATAAAAATAAGAACTACGGACTCGAGAGGGTTGCAATTTGGTATGTTTGATGATTGGAAGGTGGATGATCGAAATACCAATTTGCAGCCCTCTAGCCTCGGTAGTTTTTTTTTATTTATTTTTTTTTTCAGATTTAAGGGTGAACAGATAAAACCAGCGCAATAGTTTTCTTTTACAGAAGACTAAAACCACACATCAATTCTCCCACAAGCCAAAAGCCGAAGACAATTTTGAAGATATATACAGAACCACTAAGCCTTCTTAACTAGTAGTATTTAAAAGACTTGATCTTCTTCCAATATAACCCGGACGAATTTGCACAACTCAAGGGTTCGTCGAGTACGCCCTTCTTCCGCTGAGAGAGAGTCATTGGCAATCCTTGAAAAACCAATGAGGTGGTAGCTTATGGTAATCCTCGAGGATCGCTGGTTGGGTTTTCGAAGGGGAAGGACGAGCTATTATTATTATTATTATTATTATTATTATTATTATTATTATTATTATTATTATTATTATTATTATTATTATTATTATTATTATTTCAGTGGTTTTATGTAGGTAAGGCTTGATAGAATACCTCCCCAACTCCACGGAGGTTCCCCACATCTCTCTAGTTCCCATTACAGATGTTCCCACATCTCCTAGGTTCCCAAAAGTGGTACCCATATCTCCCTGGATCTCTACCAGATTTGTTCCCATACTTCTTAGAACCTCAAAGTGGATATCTCCCTAGATCTCTACAGATGTTCCCATATCTCCTTAGATCCCCAAAGTGGTTCCCACATCTTCCATAGGTGCCCCCACAGAAGTTCCCACATCTCCATAGATTCCACATGGGCTCCCGCATCTCTCATAGCCCGAGATTGGTTCCCATCTAAGAACCCATTCAGAGGTTCCCATATCTCCCTAGACCTCCATAGGGGCTGCTGCAGCTCCCTAGGTCCCCACAGATGTTCCCACATCTCCCTAGCCACCCCAGCTTCCCATATCTCCCTAGATCCATTTAGGGGTTCCCATATCTCCCTAGATCCCCATAGAGGTTCCCGTGGGGAAATAGAATTTTCCCTGACACCCCTAATTCAAGAAGGGGACAGCCCTCGCTAATCAAGATTCTTCTTTTGTATGCATCGCGAACAAGACGTTTATAAACGAATGAAAAAAAGAAGAATGGGAATTATCCTCAGGCTACTTAACAACGCACTTGGCTGCCTCCTCCTCCTCCTCCTCCTCCTCCTCCTCCTCCTCCTCCTCCTCCTCCTCCCTCCCCTCACCCTCCTCCTGTGCTTTATTTGTTTGGCAACAGGATATCATGGAAAGATGGCGATAGGTTTCAGTGAAGTTCTGTATACAGGTTATGTAGTGGGTGTGAGGAATACTTAAGATGGCACTGGGTCTTATTGGGATTGTCTCATTAAGAAATAGTTTTAGAAATATGAGGGAGATTAGGCATATTTTAGAAATATGAGGCAGATATAGACATATTGCAGAAATATGAGGACGAGTAGTGATAATATTCTGGATGTATCACAGATAATCAGTCTTTCTTTTTTTTGTCTCAATTTTACTCCGTAATAAAATTAATACTACAGAATTCTTTTCTGGGTTTTCAAATGCACTTCTTGTTCTGAGTTTTGTCAGTTTGGGAATGTTTATTGCGTGTTTTTTTTCTTCAGTTCATAAATTCAATTAGTCCTGAAATGAAGTCAAAAAGGACACTAAGAAAAAATGTTTTTATTATAATTATAATTCACACACACTCATTCCCTCGAAAAGTTTTTTCAACACACATGCACACACGGAAGATGTCTGTTGCTCGTACGGTTGAAGCAATATTTTATATATATATATATATATATATATATAATATATATATATATATATGTTATGTGTATATGTGTGGCTGTGTGCTGTGTGATTATAATCACATAATACATGACACATAAAATATTATATATATATATATATATATATATATATATATATATATATATATATATACATATATTGTGACAAAGTGCCAGTATCTGGTTACTACACTTACCTTTCATTATCGTTACCTCACAACAGCCAGACACCTGAACCGCTCATCACAGGTACTAAACGAGCTGAATACTCTAAGGGCAACAGTGATCCCTTAACAACTTACCAGTATTGCAGAAAATCAGTCTAAGTCCATCAAAACAGGTGTGAGGTAATCTTGTAAGTAATCAAATTATCAAAGGGCATCACTCCATCAACAACTTTAAAAGTCTAAGTATTTCCCTGATTTCAAAAGGCTAAGTACTTCCCTGGTTCTAAGTCACTTCAAGTTAATTGAAGGAAAACAGATCTTTTACCACTCTATGTTTCTACCTAACATCAATATAAGCATAATTAAATACTGGTGTAAAATAAAGAAAACACTTATAAATATTTTAAATACAAAAATTTATTATTAAACTCAAAATTTATAAGTGAAATTCACAATATCAGGGAAAATTACTGTTACTTGAAAACAAAGTAAAGTTCAATTAATTCTGAATCAATTCAGTAAAATTAAATCAAAATTAATTTATCACAAAGTTCAAGAAAATTAATTCAATCAAAAATTCAGAAGTGTTAGGCGATAATTGAAATTTAGAAATTAATTCACAAGTGCTAAACAACAATAAAATTTGAAAAGAATTCTAAGTAAATGCAAATCAATTCACAAGTGTTAAATCAATCAATTGTGCAACGATTAAGTAATGAAATAACTAAGTTAATTAAATTGTGAATGCCAACGAAAAACACAGAAAAATGTTGCAAATACCAAAATTTGCAAAAAGTATTAATCACACAAGAATATAAAATAAAAAGACACTTCTTCAATAAGAAATGGATAAATGCACAAAACATAAAAATCACTTAAATAAGAAAATGGATAAATGCACTTCAAATGAAAAAACACAAAACACAAAAATTTCCAGTGTATAAAAATGTAAATCTTTTCACTCAAACCATTGTAACCATTAGTTATCGCTATTAAAAACTATCGCTAACCAATAGTTATCAGTTTCTTACCAAACCATCATAACCATTAGATATTAGTCATTAGTTAACCTCTGTTCCTATTAGTTATTAGTTGCAACTAATAAAAATATAAAACACTTTACCTTGGTATACCAACTTCTTTCTTCAAAAAATTCACCAATTCACAGAAATAGGCGCCATTACACACACTTGTAAAATGTTTGTTCAGATTCCGCAAAAAGCACTAAATAACACTAAATAAACTCTAAGAAATATCAAATCTGAAATCTACAAGTTACGAGTGACCATTTTACGTTACTTTAATATCAGATATGGCGAGGCAGAGAGAGAGAGAGAGGAGAGTGAGAGGAGAGAGAGAGAGAGACAAGTGTCTGAACGAAACGCAGTTCTAAGATGCAATGAAAATCCTTCCTTCCTTAAGGAAGCTGGACAGTGGAGATGACACAAAACGTTTTTGGACACGATTCTTTCCAGAAGCTTCGAAAGTGACGCAACTTTACAGACAAAATGTGAAATCTGCACGTGGCTTTAGCAAAGAGGTACGCTTATGAAACGATTCTGCTCAACAAAGACACGTACCTGCTCGATCGATCGAAACAAAAGTCCCTTATCAGACGCGATGAGAGAAATCTCAAAACACAGCGAAGACCTCGAGGTCTCTAATCAAACGTGTTGACATAATAGGGAAACATTCCTAGTTTCGAACGGACAAAGCAAATCTCTCTCTTTTTCTACATTCTATGCTATATATTCTTTTACATTATGTTATGCAAAATCTGAACACACATTTAAAACATCCTAATTCTAAGCTAGCTAGGAATCTGAAAAATGTTGCACAATTCTACATAACATTTTATACAGTCTAAGAGGAGATATATGCATTGAAAGTAGCAATATATATTATATATATATATATATATATATATATATGTGTGTGTGTGTGTGTGTGTGTGTGTGTGTGTATGTAGGTTATGTGTATGTGTGTGGCTGTGTGATTATAATCACATGCCACATGATTTGTGGAACACACATCGCCGTAGCTGACAAAATGAGAGAAACTGGCTGTACGCCCTGTTACTGGTTTCGACTTTATTTCCAAGTCATTAATGTAATTGTGTGCATAGATGTATAGATTCGTGAGAGTATGAGGCAGACGTATTATACTCTTAGTCTCTCAGTGATCACAGCCTTTCACGATACACTTGGATTTATACCTTCGCTGGTGTCAGATTTCCTATAGGGACCCACAACCCTACTGCAGATCGATTTTCTTGCCTCCTAATGAAAACAAGCCTTCGAAGGGTCTCTCTCTCTCTCGCCCGTCAATCTCTCTCTCTCTCTCTCTCTAGCATGTCTTCCATTTCCCCGAAACTGAGTAATGAGGTCCTCGTGTTTCGTAATTGGTAAAAGAATTTTTCTTAAATACGGTTTGCAGGAGAATATGGAGTTCTCGGTGTTCTGCGAAGGGAAATTATTTGATAGTAATTAAGTACACACCCTACTACTTCCCCACCCTCTCTCTCTCTCTCTCTCTCTCTTCCAGGAGACAATACAGAAACAAGGCAGGGATATATATATATATATACTATATATATAATATATATATATATATATATATATATATATATATATATATATTATTTTTCATTTTTATTGTTTTATTCTTATTATTATTTATATTTTTATTTTTGTCATTTTTATTTTTATATAAAAAATTAATTATACTATATTATTTTAAATTTTTCATCTGTATTTTCATTATTGTAGTCTTATTATATTTATATTTATTTTTGTCACATCATTTTTATTTTTATATTAAAAATTATTACTATTATTATTTTAAATTTTTCATCTGATTTTCATTCATTTGTCATTTTTATGTTTGTATTTTATTTGTATTTTGAATATTTATTATTATTTTTTAATACTTGTATTTTATTTTTGTTTTATTTTTATTGCTATTTGTATTTTTTTATATTTGTTTAGATATTTTTTTTATTTCTATATTGAGTTTTTCAATAATTTATCTATAATTTTTGTATTTATATTGTTAATGATTTCTATATTATATTTTATTTTATTCACATTGATATTAATTTTTTATCTTTATTTTATTATGAATATTTCTATATTGTATTTTTATAATTTGTAGTTTGTTTATTTTTGTTTTTAATTTTAGTTCTATTTTTTTATTTCTTTTTTATTTTATTGTTTAGGTTTTTGAATATTTTTTTTAAATTTATTTCTATTTTGTTTATGTTTTTTAATATTTTTTATCTTTTCGTTATTTATTATTATTGGTTATTTATTTGTTTAAAATGGATTTTATTTAGTTTTTTTTTATTTACATTTATATTAATTTTTTATCTTATTTTTGTATTGATGATTATTTTTCCTTTTTATTTTTGATTTTCTTTCTTTTATTCACTCTTAGTTTTGTTTAATTTTTTTTTTTTTCATATTTGTTATTATTATTTTTATTTGTTTTTTTCAATTATTTTTTATTTTGTTTAATACCCTCTCCTATTATTCCTGGGTATTTGTATCCTGTCTCATCTATGTGTTTCATGCTATTCCCATCTGGTAGCTTTATACCTTCAGTCTTTGTTACTCTGCCTTTTTGTATCTTGACCAAAGCACATTTTTCTATTCCAAACTCCATACTGATATCCCCAGATATACTACTTACAGTCTGGATTAAAGGTATCTATTTCCTTTATGCTCTTACCAAACAGCTTGATGTCGTCCGTGAACATGAGATGGTTAATTATGTTGCCTCCTTTATTGAGTTAGTACCCAGCATCCATATTATTAAGTTCTTTTGTCATGTGAATCATGGCTACTACGAAGAGTAGTGGGGATAGTGAGTCGCCCTGGAAGATCCCTCTCCTGATATTAACCTCTCCTAGTCTTATCCCTGAGCTTGTAAATACTGTATTCCAGTTGCCCATTTTATTTTTGAGGAAGCTGATGGTGCTTTCCTCTGCCCCATATATGTTCAAGGATTCTATTAGCCATGTATGTGGTATTGTTACGGCCTCTGAGAGAGGTCCGCTTCAGGTTCGATATGAAATACACAAAAGCAAAAAAAATTTTCAACACCAACAGTTGAAACTGGGGATACGAATATAGAAATAAACACTAACACAACAAAGGTTTATTTACAAGCTTACTAACAAAGGTAAATGCAGAATGGTATCTCCTATTTGCATAAAAAAATAGAATCTTACACTGCATGGACTGGGGGAACAGTGAGGGACTGGAAGTACTTGCCGGCCGGTTTGGCAACTCGAAACGATGGCTTCACAAAAGGAGAACTGCGATTGCCGACGTCTTCTTGACTCCGTATTGCAGCAAATAATGTCTACTCTTGATACATGAGGGTCAGGAACTTCCCAGAACCTCTAGCAGAACGTCTCTTCTCTGAAGTCTGCTCAACGTCAAGATAACTCGGTCGTCCACTCCTGAAGATGGCTTGACCAAAATTCAACCAACTCTCAAGCAACTTTTCTTCTGATGCTTCGTCGGTTCCTTTTCCTCTTATCTCTCTCGGATGATCTCTGCTGCTGCTGATCTCTCACTGATAATCGGATCTGTGGCTCTTACTGATGATGTCTTACTCTGTGACTAACTGATGATCTCTGCTGCTGAGCTCTCACTGATAATCGGATCTGTGGCTCTTACTGATGATGTCTTACTCTGTGACTAACTGATGATCTCTCCCTCTCCTACTTCGTCCGTTGTATTTATACGGCATCCTGGGGGCAGGGCCTACGGCGAGCGTCACAGACTCCCGAGATTACCGGAACTTTTTAGATGAATCTAGACGAGGTATTGCATCAGAAATCGCGGCGTTTCTCACGTCACGTCGGCGTCTGTCGAGTTCCACAACACTCCTGCCGATTCTAGAACCACCATGAGAACAGGCACCTCCAACACAATGCGCTAATGCCTCCTTGCTGCCGAACTTCTCGAAAATGCGTTTTCCTTTCCCTTTATCTTTCTTTGCTATGAAGCAATTACCATCACAGGTATCATGTCGAAGGCTTTCTTGTAGTCGATCCATGCCATGCTTAGGTTGGTTTTCCTTCTCCTACTATTCTTTATTACCATTTTGCCTATCAGGAGCTGGTCTTTTGCGCCCCTACACTTCCTTCTGCAGCCTATCTGTTGGCGGGGATGGTGTTTGTATCCTCTAGGTAGTTGTACCGCCTTTCACTGATGATACCTATTAGAAATTTCCACATTATTACTATAATTATTATTATTTTTTTATTATTATTATTATTATTCGTTTCAATTTTATTTTCATTATTTATATATATATTATTGTTTTACTTTTATTTTTATTTAAATGACTTTCATTTTTGTTTTTGTTATTTTTTCTTTTCAAAATTATTACTACACATTATTTTACGATTTTAATTTTGATTATTGTTATTATTATTATTATTATTATTATTATTATTATTATTATTAATTTATTGTTATTATTATTTTTTTATTATTATTATTATTATTATTATTATTATTATTGATTATTATTATTATTATTATTATTATTATTATTATTATTATTTATTTTTTGTTTATTTGTATTATTATTATTTTAATTTCATTTATATTTATATTTTATTTTTACTGATTTTATTTCATTTTCATTTATTCACTTTCTTATTTTATCATTATTATTTTCTATTTTTTTACAATTATGTTTATAATTTTCAATTTTATTATCTACGTATTACTATAATTTTTATTATTTTTATAACTATTCGTATTTTTTTTTGTATTTTTATTATTATTATTTTTTATTTATTTACATTTTTACTGTTTTTTTAATTTTTATTTTTTACTTTAAATATTATTTTATAAAAATTATTATTTTTTATTCTTTTTTATTATTATTTTTAAATTTTATTGTTTTATTTTCATTACTATTATTATTTCATATTTTTATTTTTATTTCTTTTGTTTTATGCATATTATTATTTTTATTTTGATTTTTATTTTTTATTTTTTATTTTTTTATTTTTATTTTTAATTTTTTTTAATTTATATAATTATTTTTATTGATTTTATTTTTCTAAATTATATTTTTTTATTTTTTTACTTTTATTTTATTTATATTTTGTTATGAATATTATTCTTGGTTTTATGCTTATTATTATCATAATATGTTCTTCATTATTATTTTTAATTTTTAATTTTATTGCTCTTAGTATTCTTTATTTTTATTATATTTTTATTTTTTATTTTTTTATTTTATTTTATTATTATTATTTTTATTATTATTATTATTATTATTATTATTATTATTATTATTATTATTATTATTATTATTATTATTATTATTATTATTATTATTTATTATTATTTATATTTTTACCATTTTATTTATTTTATTCTTTCTTTAAATATTATTATATTTTGATTATTATTATTATTATTCTTATTTTTTTATATTTATGTTGTTATTTTTACTAATTTCATTTTTCATTTTTTATTCATATTACTATTATTTTCACTTTTATTTTATTCATATTTTTTTTTATTGATATTCTTAGTTTTATGGTTATTATTATTATTTTATTGTTCTCATTATTATTATTATTATTATTATTATTATTATTATTATTATTATTATTATTATTATTATATTATTATTATATTATTTTTGTATGTTTTTATTTATATTTCCTTATTATTTTCTTATTTTTATATGTTATTTTCATTTCCAAAATTATTATGTATTATTTTAAAATTTCTATATGTATTTTCATTATTTGTATATTTATTTATTATTTCTTTATCTTTATCTATTGGCAAGAATCACCCTTTGTGTTCTGATACCTCACTCCCCCAGGATATTTGCTAGATCGTTTTCAATCAGTAAGCTCCTCCTCATTTATACTCTCATCAACATATTTCAGTTCTCAAAGAGGGAAGGCGGTCTTTTTAACTAGGTTGAGATTTTAACATAGCTAAATTATGGTATCTTGTGCCACATAATTCAGGAAAACATAAGGAAATGTTTAAATTTTCATTGCCTTCATAGAAATATTTCGGCAGGTGACGTCATAGCTGTACTATGACGTCATCATCCGTTTAGCAAATTTCAATTACAATTAGAATTAATCTTAAGTAGAGATTTCTTTGAAGAATTACAATTACAGTTACCTTAAGAATGTGTTATGATTAACATTTCAATGAAATTACAATTACTTCAAACCTGCTTTCATCTCACAGCCGCCCAGGTGTAAAGGGGCGTGGCCTAGTCAGGCAAGAGATGACGGCAAGCCGATTTCCTTCGCTCAAGATGCAACCGCCTTACTTATGCTCACTTTTGGTATGACCAGCATGCGCCTGTGTAGGAGACTCTCCTGCCACGCCCAGGGGGGGCTAAAAACAACCAATGATCAGGAGACTTCTCGTACAGATGTTCAGCAAAGTACACAAAGAGGCTTCTGTGATATTGAGTGTGGATGACGCTACCTCTCTCTGTAGATACCTTGGTTCTTGGAGGACTGTAGGATTGGTCCGGAGGTATGTAAGAAATGACGGACCTGGTGGGCAGGATAGTGATCTGTAGGAGGTGCAACAAATATAGTGCCTTTCGCTGAAGGGTCTACTGAAGGATTGTCCGTCCATGTCATTGCAATGGCAGAAATCGCAATTGCTTTCTTGGGGCATCTCGACCAGGAAGCGGTGTGCCCATGCTCTTTGCACAAGTCGTAGGAACTCTCATTGAAGTCGTGCTTGGGTCTATCTTCTGTAGTACTTTTTTCATGTGAATCATGGCTACTACGAAGAGTAGTGGGGACAGTGAGTCGGCCTGGAGGATCCCTCTCCTGATGTTAACCTTTCTTAATCTTATCCCGGAGCCTGTAAATACTGTATTCCAGTTGCCCATTTGATTTTTGAGGAAGCTGATAGTGCTTGTCTCTACCTAATATATGTTCAAGGATTTTGCTTATTATTATTTTATTGTTCTCCTTATTGTTTTTTTTTTATTTTTATTTTTATATATATTATAGTAATTTATTTTTTTATTTTGTTATTTTATATATTTTATACTTTAATTTCTTAAATTCTTTCATTATTATTCATATTTTACTTATTTCATCATTTTTATTTGGATTAAATAAATCTATTATTTTTATATATCTTATTCTTAATATATTTTTATTTTATTCATTATTATATTTATTTTTTGTTATTCTTATTTATTTCTTATTTTCATTTTAATATCATTTTTATTTTCATTGTTTTTATTTTTATTTTTATGATTTTTTTCATGTGCATTTTATTTATTTTATTTATATTATTATTTTACATGCTTTTATTATTTTTTGTTTAAATATTTATTCATTTTTGTTTGTTTATGTATTTATTTATATTTATTATTTTTTTTTATTTACTTATTACTATAATTTTTATCTATTTATTTTTTATTTTTCATTTTATTATTATTTTTTATTGACTATTTATTTACTTATTTTATTTTATTTATTTATTAATTTTCATTAATAATTATTTTATCATTTATTTATTTTTTTTTAATTCTTATTATATATAATATATTTATATTTATTTATTTTATTTATTTTATGATTTTCATTTTATCTAGGTCATTTATTTATCAAATAATTCATTTATTTTTATGTATTTTTATTTTGCTTTCACATATTTTTATTTATTTATTTATTTATATTTACTTTTATTTATTTATTATTATTTATTTTTTTTATTTTATTTTAAAATTTTTTAAAAGTTTTATTTAATGATTTTTTTTATTTTTATTATTTATTTTTATTTACTTCTTTAATTTTATAAATTTTATTTATTTTTCTTTATTTATTTTTTTATTTATTCATTTAATTATTTTGATTAATTTATTTTATTAATTATTTATTTATTCGTGTTTATTTATATGTTTATTTTATGTATGTATTTATTTTCTTTTACTTTTATTTACTTATTTTTATTTACTCATAGTTTTTTTTATTTATTGATTTTCCTTTATTTATATTTCTTTATCTATAAGTTTATATATTTATTTTTATCTATTTTTATTTATTTATTTAGTTTTATTTGTTTATTTAATTTTTAATATTTGTTTTGTTTTATTTATTTATTTTTATTAATTTATTTAATTTTTCATGTTCATATTTATTTTTCTTTATTTATTTTATATTTTTTTATTTATATTTATTTATTTATTTGTATATTTATTTTTATGTATTTATTTAATTATTTTTATTTATTTTTTTTATTTTTTTATATATTATTAATTATTTATTTATTTATTTTATTTATCTATTTATTCTTTTTTTTATTAAATTATTATTTGTACATATTAATTTACTTTATTTATTTACTATTTTATTATTTATTTATTTATGTTTATTAATTTTTATTTGTGGTATATATTTTAGATATTTATTTTTATTTATTTAATTTTAATTTTTTTGTTGATATTTTATATAAATTTTTTATTTTTTTATTTATTTTCATTTTTAATTATTTATTAATTTTTTCATTTATTCATACATATTTATTTTATTTATTTATCTATTATTCTTTTTTTATTAAATTATTATTTGTACATATTAATTTACCTTTATTTATTTACTATTTTATTATTTATTTATTTATGTTTATTAATTTTTATTTGTATATTTATATTTAGATATTTATTTTTATTTATTTAATTTAATTTTTTTGTTGTATTTATTTTTATAAATTTTTTATTTTTTTATTTATTTTTCATTTTTAATTATTTATTAATTTTTTCATTATTCATACATATGTGTATGTATTGATTATTTGATTTTATTTATTTATTTATTCATTTAATTATTGTTTTTTATTAATTAAGTTTATTTATTTTGATATATTTATTTATTCGTTTATTAAATTTTAAAGATTTATTTATTATTTTTTATTTATTTATTTATTTTTTAATAATTTATTTATTATTTATTTATTATTAGTTTATTCTTATTATTATTTGTAAAAACAAAAATTCATTTTTATTTAAAATGTTTTTTGTTAAATCATTATTTTATTCATTTTTTTTTTGTTTTTTTATTTATTTGTTTATTTATTTATTTCTTCATATATTCATTTATTTTTTTATTCATTATTTCATTTATTTTTATTCATATATTTTCTATATATCATTTTTATTTATTTTTTTTCAATTATTTATTTGATTGATATTTTTTTTATTGCTTTTAAATATTTTTATCTATTTTTTATTATTTTTTATTTATTTTCATTTATTTATTTTATATATGCATTTTTAATTTTTTTTTTTTTTAATTATACTTTCTATTTATTTTATTTATATTTCATTCATTTAATTTATTTTTCTTTATTTTTTATTTCTTATTTTATTTATTTTTGTTTTTTTTATTTTATCTATTATTTATTATTTTTTACCTATTTGTTTATTTTTTAAATATTTATTTTAATTTGCTTATTTCTCATAATCTATTATTTTTATTTCTATTATTTTATTTTAATTTTCATTTATATTATTTCATTATTTTCGTTATTCTTGAAGTAAAGCACCTTTTAATCGTGTTAAATTAAAAGTAATTGCTGCCTCAGATGCATTAATTTTATGTAGGTTTTTTTTCCTAATTATTATTTTCTCATCGTTGTTTAAGGTAGTGAGCCACAGACCTAAGGCTGGCATGTCTAAGACAGGTAATTATGAGTCAATTTTAATTTTATTCAAAAGATGCCAGAGGCTGTGGTTAAACATTCGTTGTATGACCCGTAGAGTTTTCCAGGATTCAATTTTCACCCCAAGTCTGGATTCTGGCTAGTCCTTGGTAATACTTAAACAGGCTAATAGAGCGCCTGTGGAGGTTATTTTTACATGTAGGGTCAAGTTCTGTGTATATATATTTAAATTTTCACAGATAAACTATGATATTAGTCATCAAAGACATTCTCTCTCTCTCTCTCTCTCCTGATACTTCTCAATCTTTTCCCTTCTACTGTGGTGTCCCGTTGTATTGCGACATCAATGAGTGATACTTTCTTCTTAATGTTGTCATCAACGTCATGTCTTCTATTGGTACCTATCACCGTTTGTGTTGTTATGGAAGATTTATCTTTCAATTTTATTAATTCAACGTCGCACGTGTATTTATTTTGATCATATATCCTCCAACAATTCATGCTTCATTGACTGATATACCCATTAGCCCTTTAGACTTGAGTGTCACCTGAAAATTCATTATAACATCCTAAGAATGAGTCAAAGTATTGTTTCTCTCACGAGGTAGTGTCTCTCTCTTCCTCCTCCTTGAACCTGAGCGATGAAAAACGTTATTTGTTACAGTCAGGGGGGCCTATTGTGTTCGTCCTTTCCCTACCAAATACGGAAAATGCCGAGGGATTAATTGGAATCCGCCGGAACCTTTTCGTCTGAAAATCCTTTTTGGGGGCGACGTGAATAAGCCTCATTATTCTGGGATGTCATCTCCATTATTTCGTTTCTTTTTCACCTTTAAGGGAACCTTGGCAGAATGATGAATTCGAGAATTGATAGGTCTCTAGGGGAATAGGGGAGTTGGATTTGCGTCTGGTATATTCTCTCTCTCTCTCTCTCTCTCTCTCTCTCTCTCTCTCTCTCTCTCTCTCTCTCTCTCTCCTGTCAAAACAAGCTCCGTGAATCTCATCCTCTCGAATAATGGATATCTGCGGACCAGGTGTCATCCGAAAGCTCGGATCTGGTGAGCAGGAACAGCGACCTCTGGGAAGTGCAACAAATATAGAGCCCTTCGCTGGAGGGTCTACTAGTACTGAATGATTGTCCCTCCCTGTCATTGCAATGGCAGTAACCGCAGCTGCTTTCTTGGGGCATCTCGACCAGGAAGCGGTGTGCCCATGCACTTTGCACAAGTTATAGGAACTCTCGCTGAAGTCGTGGTTGGGTCCATCCTCTGAAGTACTTTTGTCACGTGAATCATGGCTACTACGAAGAGTAGTGGTGATAGTGAGTTGCCCTGGCAGATCCCTCTCCTGATGTT
>NC_061095.1:657131-679631 GCF_015104395.2 Macrobrachium nipponense
GATAAGGAAAACAAAGAACAAGATAAAAGTATGATGCAGAGATACTCATTGATACTACATATGAGGCTATAAAGCAGCATACCTACGAAGAAATAAATTACGATATGACAGCACAAAAACGACAATGCCGAAGAGGCTCTACCCAGAATTCTACACAATGACGGGAAAGAGGAAAAAATATACAAAAAAGACAAAGTCTGCAACCTTTTGAAAGAGGGAATTGCAGATATGGAGAAAATGTTACTACAAACATCCTAAGGTATGTCACAACTATGAAATATATGGTAAATGTGCATACTTAGATGGATATGAGGATGATTGCAGAGATCTACATCCAAAAATATGCAAAAACCTAAAAGAAGGAAAGGATGTAAGTTCGACAAAAAATGTAAATATATGCACCCTGTAGCCATGAAAAATAATCAAATAAATAACCATCAAGCAATAAAATCCAAAATAAGAAAGAAACAAATAAAGAGGAGGAATGAAGAATATCAGGTAAAAGAAAAAAGCAAGCCATCAACGAGATATGCAGAGGTGCCCAGCAAAAAATTTCAATGCATCAGCTCCAAGATTTCTACTCAAGAGATAATAACTGTTTTTATTATGCAAGAGATATTGCAGATATGGAGAAAATTGCAGATTCAGACACAAAATGAATAATTATGATGAAGGAAGAACAAATATTATGGAAAAGTTGGATTTTTTAATGTCAGAATTTCTGGAAATGAAAAAAAGAACAACATACCAGAACAGGAAAGGAGACATGGGAAAATCCATTATTATTACCAATATTAAATGAAGGAGAAAACACGCAAACCATCATAGTGATGAATGCGCAGGGTTTAGTTACGAGTAACTCAAAAGAAAATAGAGTACTTAGAAGAACTAACCCAAATTGAAAAGAAAATAGATATAATGAATATAGTGAAACCTGGTATTGCCCAAGAGACTGGGAAAGATGATCAAATAAAGGGTTTCAAACTTATAGATCAGATAGAAAAAAATAGGAATCAAGGGGAACCGCAATATATGGGAAAAGACAAAAAACAAGGAAAAATATATGAGAAAATATAGTAACTCAGAATGTGAACTAATAGCGGTAGAATTGAATCTGAAAAATTAATGAACATAGTAATATATAGACCTCCTAATACCAAAGAGTTTGACTTAATAATAGAAAAAATTGGATGATATATGTAAAAATCACAAGACTGGGACTATTCTCCTATCTGGAGACTTCACTTTCCTTTCGTAGACTGGAAAGAACGAATAGGAGATTGTGGATGTACTTATACATATAAAAAAAGAGAGTAATAGTAGTGCAGAAGATAAGAGCAATTCGAAAAGCTATTAGATATGCTACTAGAATACAACATTCAACAAATAACTCACCTGCCAAAAACAAGAAAGGAAATACTTTAGACCTAGTATTTGTGAACGAGATGAAATTATGTTAAAGAAATAATAGTTTATAATGCGAGTATTTCAGACCATAAGTCATAGAATTAACAGTCCATTCCAAGCAAGTGAAAAACAGAGATAAGCAAGAAATGAAAAAGTGGGAAGGATATGGAAAATACAAACTTCTACAGTAAAAAATATAAAATGGTCAGAAATAAATGAAGAATTAAACAAAGATTGGGATAATATTTTCGTAAGTGATGACATAAAGGTAAATACGGAGATATTATATAAAATATTAGAGAAAATAGTGGATAAATATATACCGAAGAAGAAAAGTAAAACATCAGTCATGCATACCAAGAGACAGAAGGATCTTGTTCCAGAAAATCAGAAAGTGGGAAAAAAGGTCTAGCAAAAAAAAAACAAATGCATGGAAAAGTTATAGAACTAAAAAGTAAGATAGAAAATGCAGAACAAAAGATTATACAATCAAAAGAAAATGAAAAAACGGGACTTGGAAGAAAAAACCCTATTAAATATCAAGCAAAATCCCAAACTATTATACTCATATGCGAAGAAGATGAATAAAAGAAGAATAGAAATAGGCCCTCTAAGAATTGAAGGGAGATTAACGAATGAAAAAAAGGAAATTTGCAACATACTGGCAGAACAGATATAAGAGAGAATTCACCCCTAGAATAGATAATGAAGATAATGATATAGAAGTAAGGGATGAAAATAGTGAATATTTAGCTGACATAGATATTAATGAAGCTGATATTGTGCAGGCTATTAATGAAATTAAAAATGGAGCTGCTGCAGGGCCTGATGGAATTCCTGCTATTTTGTTAAAGAAAGTAGTTCATTCTATCGCAAAGCCACTTGCAATATTATTAAGACAAAGTGTAGATACAGGCAAGATTTTATGATGAGCACAAATTAACATATATTACCCCTACTTTCAAAAGTGGATCAAGACTAGAGGCAAGTAATTAATAGGCCTCTCTGTCGAGTCTAACATCACATATTATGAAAGTGTATGAAAGGGTAATGAAGAAAAAATATTATGAAACATTTAATAAAAAAATAATTTGTTTAATAAGGACAACACGGTTTCGTACCCGGAAAAAGTACACAAACCCAACTGTTAGTCCACCGTGAGAACATATTCAAAAAATATGAAAAGCGGAAATGAAACAGATGTGGTTTATTTAGACTTTGTAAAAGCTTTGATAAAGTAGACCATAATATATTAGCGAACAAAATTAGAAAACACAATATCGTGGATAAAGTAGGAAGATGGTTAAAAGAATTTTTACACAACAGAAAACAGATAGTTATTGCAAACGACGAGAAATCGGATTGAAGCCAAGGTAATATCCGGTGTGCCGCAAGGTACGGTGTAGCTGCAATACTGTTTGTTATTATGATTGAAGACATAGACAATAATGTTAAGGATTCGGTAGTGAGTAGTTTCGCAGATGACACAAGAATAAGTAGAGAAATTACTTGTGATGAAGATAGGAACGCTCTACAAAGAGACCTTAACAAAGTATATGATTGGGCACCAGAGGTAAATAGGATGGTATTTAACTCTGATAAATTTGAATCAATAAATTATGGAGACAGAGAAAGAAAGCTATATGCATATAAGGGACCTAATAATGAGACAATCACAAATAAGGAAGCAGTTAAAGACCTTGGTGTGATGATGAATAGGAACATGTTATGCAATGATCAAATAGCAACTCTGTTGGCAAAATGTAAAGCAAATATGGGAATGTTGTTACGGCACTTCAAAACAAGAAAAGCGGAACACATGATTATGCTTTATAAAACATATGTTCGTAGTCCACTTGAATATTGCAATATGATATGGTACACTATCAAAAGGATATTGCACAAATAGAGAGTGTACAAAGGTCCTTTACAGCTAGAATAGAAGAAGTTAAAGACCTTGACTACTGGGAAAGACTACAATTCTTAAAATTATATAGTCTAGAAAGGAGAAGAGAACGCTACATGATAATTCAGGCATGGAAACAGATAGAAGGAATAGCAGAAAATATCATGGAACTAAAAATATCAGAAAGAGCAAGCAGAGGTAGATTAATAGTGCCCAAAACTATACCAGGAAAAATAAGGAAAGCACACAGGACATTAATCCACTACGCACCAGCATCGATAATGCAGCGTCTATTCAATGCGTTGCCAGCTCATCTGAGGAATATATCAGGAGTGAGCGTAGATGTGTTTAAGAATAAGCTCGACAAATATCTAAACTGCATCCCAGACCATCCAAGATTGGAAGATGCAAAATATACCGGAAGATGTACTAGCAACTCTCTGGTAGACATTAGAGGTGCCTCACACTGAGGGACCTGGGGCAACCCGAACAAGATGTAAGGTCTGTAAGGTAAGGTCTCTCTCGCCTTACCCGTTTCCTTTTCCTTTCCCTTTTCCTAACTTTCTCCCTTTACTTTCTATTTCTTTTCCCTTTCGTATGCTTTATCCCTTTGTTTCTATTACCTTTTCATTTTGCTTACTTTCTCTCTTTGTTTTCTATTATCTTTCCATTCTCTATACTTTCTCCATTGGTTTTCTATTGTCTTTCCCTTGTGTATACTTACTCCTTTTGTTTTCTATTACCATTCCTTTTCGTATACTTTCTCCCTTTCCTATCTCTCACCTTTCCGAAGAGTCTTACTGTTATCACCTCCCTTATCTTTTCTACCTCTGCTTTCTTTTGCCTTTCCCAAGTGTTGCTAATAACTCCTCTCCTTTCTTTCCCCTTTTGCATACTTTCACCCTCTTGCTTTCTCCCGCCTTTCTAAAACGTCGCGTTAATTGATTTAGATTTAGATTATCGGTCAGAAAGGAGTAAAAAAAAACGCTGAATGCAGAAGTGGAGCAATTTTTTCGTCCTAATGAAGGACTTGGTACGTCAAAGTTAGCAATGATTAAGAAACTCTGTACTTGTCTTGAGGATTATTTCAGTCCTGAATGGGTTGATTAAGCCTTTTTTATTATTATTTACAATGTCATGATTAAGCTGGAATTCTGCAGCAGGGGAAGGAGGTGTGGTTGGAATCGAGGTTTAAGCTTAAAGTTTAAAATTAGTGGGAATTATAGAATTGCTGAAGACGAGCTTCAGGGGTGGACAAACAGGTTTACATATGGAGGATGGATGTCTACCCTACCCTCCCGTTCCCCTACCTACCCCACCCTGGCTGACAAACATGTTTACATGAGGAGGGTGGATATCTTATCAGTTCTGAAGTAAGTTTTTAGTTTAAAATTCTTGAAGACATATCATCCGCCACATGGGCCACTGACGTGAATTCTTGCTTCCAAAGAATATCACAGCGTTCATTTAAAAGAAGTGACAGAAGGTAAAGGGAAATACAGAAAGAAGAGATCAATGGTTAGACAAAATAAATTGAAAAATAAATAAATAAAGATAAAAATGTAATTCAATTCTTACAATCCGAGGAGAGTTGTTTTAGTATAGTCATGCTCTGCATTGCTTCACTTAAAACAATGAATGAAAACTGCGTGACACGAATATGATAATATTAATATCTGAGAACGAATTCCACGTAAACTTATATTTTGACATCAGAATAATATTGATGCCTCCAATTAGTCCCTGTCCTTATGATACCACTGGCACGATGTTGTTCACGGCTCTTCTCTGGTAAAAGGGCAATTACCCTAATTCCTGTGAGGTTAATTGGCTCAAGGGAAAGCCCTCGATGAGGTAGTTTTTTTTTATTTATGAAAATGATTATGGTATTTTCCTTCGAAATCTTTCAAAGCTCGATTATATAATGGATGTTGTTAGGGTTGATATTTTTGGCATTCTCTCTCTCTCTCTCTCTCTCTCTCTCTCTCTCTCTCTCTCTTCTCTCTCTGTATAAAGTTTACTCGTAATGTTTTTTGATATTAAGGATATTAACATTGTTTAAAATAATTGCATTTAAAGTTTAAAGTTAGATAATTGCATTTAATTTTGAAAGCTTAAAAGAATTGGCAAGTTAATCCCAGCGACTAATTACGATTTTCTTCACGAACTTGGAATTAGGAAATTGCGTTTAATTAGTGAGGTCAGGTTGGGGCTTCCACTGCCATCGGGTCATGACAGGTCAAGTTCGGATGAATAATTAGGAAAGAACTTTCTAATGCCACTGAATTATCAGCTGATCAAGAAATCTCTGTGATGCACATTACAGCTGTTTTGTTCATCGTGCTCTCTCTCTCTCTCTCTCTCTCTCTCTCTCTCTCTCTTTTAACACTTCTGAAAATTCACATTGCATGGAAGGTCTCTCTCTCTCTCTCTCTCTCTCTCTCTCTCTCTCTCTCTCTCTCTCTCTCTCTCAAAATTTCCGAGCAATACAGGCAACTAACAGAGAACTTAGACAGTCTCGATCATGACTGATATACCCATTATCCTGTAGACTTGCGTGGCACCTTAAAATTTATCATAACATCCTAAGAATGAGTCAAAGTATTGTTTCTCTCACGAGGTAGTGTCTCTCCCTTCCTCCTCCTTGAACCTGGGCGATGAAAACCGTTATTTGTTATAGTCAGGGGGCCTATTGTATTCGTTCTTTGCCTACCAAATGCGGAAAATGCCGACGGATTAATTAGAATCCGCCGGAACCTTTTCGTCTGAAAATCCTTTTTTGGAGCGACATGAATAAGCCTCATTATTCTGGGATGTCATCTCCATTGTTTCGTTTCTCTTTCACCTTTAGGGAACCTTGTCAGAATGATGGATTCGAGAATTGACAGGTCTATAGGGGAATAGGGGAGTTGGATTTGTGTCTGGTATACTCTCTCTCTCTCTCTCTCTCTCTCTCTCTCTCTCTCTCTCTCTCTCTCTCTCTCATAGCACTTCTGGAATCTCCTATTGCTTGGAAAGTTCTCTCTCTCTCTCTCTCTCTCTCTCATAGCATTTCTAGAAACTCATACTTCTTGGAAAGACTCTCTCTCTCTCTCTCTCTCTCTCTCTCTCTCTCTCTCTCTTCTCTCTCTCGCTCTCTCTCTCTCTCCATAATCATTGTGACAAGCCAATCATCAGGAATCTACGCGAACAACATTCCATGAATTCTCTGCTTTTTGAAAATGCTCTAAAAAAAAAAAAAGGCTGTCTATCTGTGAATGAATCGCGTCGCCTATAAAAAGGGTCGTATCTGATGGTGTGTGTCCGTTTCATCATCTGATAATTGGCTCGACAGATGGAGCAAAACTGGGGATTTTTTTATATTCATGTTTTCGTGATGCCCAAGAGAAAGTTGTCCCAGTGGAGGGAACCCCTTTTCATTGTGAGTCTGTTTGATATTTTTCAAGCTATCGAAATTTTTATTCTACGAGTTTTTCATTTGTCAGCATTTGCAGTTTAACCGAGAGATCACTCACCCTGTCGTCAAGCATGTACATTCGATTGTACGGATGTTACAGGCCTAATAGTCCAAGGCACTTGCGAAAGCCCCATTCTTTTCGGTGAACACAAAGAGGTCAGGTGGTACATGCCGAGTGTCGGGAGAGAAAGCCCCATCGTAAAAGGTATGATACATTTTGTAAAACTTAGAAAACCGTTACCTTTGAAAAGAGAGAGAAGTGTGAAATACACTTTTTACGTAAATACTTTGAAAAGAGTGATGTGTGAAGTGTATCTTTTATCCATTGTTATCTTTATTACAGATGGGTCCTATTCCATGGCTAATTTAGAGACGGGATTCTCTAACCTGATTATGTTAAATGAACTTATTGACATTTTGGGTCTGGGAGTGAATTCTTAGTCAGGAGGGTAGAATGTTAACTTACTGGTTTCTTTATGGGCAGATTTGGGTTTTCTGTCATTATGACTTGTTAATCATTTTGTTCTATTTTATATTTAACTGCTTTGGGTAATAAATAGTATATTTTTATGCTTACGAGATCTAAATAGCCTAACGACATGGTTGCAGACAGAGGGCACCATTGACAGGAGGTAAGGGTTTCTAATTTGTGTAGTTTAATAAAAAAAAAAGGGGGGGGGGTAAGACATATTATTTACTCAGTCATTCATTGTGACCAGATCTATTGAGAATTCAGGCAGTCAGATGTCTGTCAAGAAGCCAGAAATTGTTTTCGCTCACTCAGGCGAGTAAGCCTATAAAATTCTTTATTGTTTTTGTTGTTAAGTGAGGGGGGTTGGTAGGAAACTCTAAAAAGATCTGAAAAAGGTGTTTAGCGTCGAGTTAAAGGTACAGGAATATTATGAGAGGATATTTATCATTGATTTATTAGAATGAAAATGTAAAAACTAAATAATGAGCATGTTAAGCAGTACAGAAAAATTATTTCTAATAAGGTATTGTGTATTTATTTTAATTTTCATAGGAGAAACAAGGTTCTATTTAACCGTAGATTTTAGCGTGTTTTAGAGTACACGAAGAATTTTCCAGACTATAAATAAACTCAGTGATGGACAATGTGCCTGGAAGACTAACAACTCCACAATCATTTTTTTCAGGCTTTTTTCTTTTTTCTTTTTTTTCAGGCGTTTGTTTGATGTTTTTGTTATTTCGATGTTATTTGCTTTTGTTTGTTGCTACTGCCCAGTCTTTTTCTGCTCCACCCAGGCGTGAAGATCGTATCAACATTGGTTCCGAAGGAGGATGTTTTGTAAATGTCGTTTTTTCAATTTTTTTTTTTTTAACGTCGGATATAAATGGAAATTGGTGAAGCTGTGAGAGACGAATACTCAAAGTTGCTGCCTTTTGTGAAACGGATATTTGCAGTAGATATCTTCAATAGACGGTTAAAACTACACTAGAATACCATGTTTTTTTTTTTTTTTTTTTTTTTTTTACTCCCATATGTTACTTTTCATACATTTTTGCTGAAGTCGTGAGTTGCTTTTTCGGTGCTATAGGGAATATTTTTCTCTTTTATTTTTGTCTTCTCTCTTCTCTCTCTCTCTCTCTCTCTCTCTCTCTCTAATCTAGTTTAAGTAATGTCGTGCGGTTGCTTATCTGCAATACTGGATAAGTTTTGAGGCTTTTAAAAGTATTAACTTGCTTATTCATAATACAACGCCTATACGCACAAATACACACTCATACGCATTTATAAACTACTACATAATGAAGGACTCACAATTGCGTATGAAGGTTTCTTGGAGGGCCAACATTCACAGGTAAATCTCTCAAGTATAACTTTACTGCAACTGTGACCGTTGTCCAAGCCTCCATTGTGTCAAGTATTCTCTCTCTCTCTCTCTCTCTCTCTCTCTCTCTCTCTCTCTCTCTCTCTCTCTCGTCAACCCGTGCTCCGTAAGGAATCTCATCCTCTCGAATGATGGATATCTGTGGACCAGTGTCATCGAAAGCTCGGACCTGGTGGTCAGGATAGCGACCTCTGGAAGGTGCAACAAATATAGGGCCCTTCGGTGGAGGGTCTACTAGAACTGAATGATTGTCCCTCCCTGTCATTGCAATGGCAGTAACTGCAGCTTCTTTCTTGGGGCATCTCGACCAGGAAGCGGTGTGCCCATGCACTTTGCACAAGTTATAGGAACTCTCGCTGAAGTCGTGCATGGGTCCATCTTCTGAAGTGCTTTTGTCATGTGAATCATGGCTACTACGAAGAGTAGTGAGGACAGTGAGTCGCCCTGGAAGATCCCTCTCCTGAGTTAACCTCTCCTAGTCTTATACCAGAGCTTGTAAATACTGTATTCCAGTAGCCCATTTGATTTTGGAGGAAACTGATATTGCTTTCCACTGCCCCATAAATGTTCAAGGATACTTCTTTTTTCATTATTATTTTATTTTTATTATTATCGTTTTTCATTTTTATTTTTATATTTATAATAGTTAATAGTATTGTTTTTTATTTATTTATTTATTATTTATATTCTTTTGTTATTATTATTTATATTTTTCTTATATTTTTTAATTTTTTTATTATTAGTATTTTATTAGTTTTAAATGCATCTTTATTATTTTTATATATTATCCTTAATATTTGTTTATTTTATCTATTATAATTTTTACATTTGTTATTGCCATTTATTTTTTATTTTTGTCATACTTTGTTTTATTATTATCATTTGTCATGTTTTTATTATTTTTTATTTTTTATTTTTATTATCATTTGTCATGTTTTTATTATTTTTAATTTTTAATTTTTATTTATTTATTTATTTATTAATTATTATTTTATTTATTTCTATTTATTCTTATTTATTTATTTTTATTTATTTTATTTATTTATTTAGTTTATTTTTATTTATTATTTTTTAATATATTTATTATTTATTTTTATTTATATATATATATATATATATATATATATATATATATATTTTTATTTTTTTTATTTTTTTATTGTTTGTGTTTATTTTTATTTTAATTTTATTATTTTTTTATATATTTTTTTATTTTCATATATTTTATATTTATTTACGTTTATTTTTATTTATTTCTATTTATTAATTTTTTTTTAGTTTTCATTTCTTATTATTTACTAATTCTTATTTATTTTGTTTATTATTTTTTTTTCTATATTTACTATTTATTTTTATTTATATATATTTTATTTATTTATTTATTTATTTTATTTATTTTATTGTTTTTATTAATCTTTATTCATTTTTATTTATTATTTATTTTTTTATTTTCATATATTTTTATTGTTTTTTATTGATTTTTATTATTTTATTTTATTTTATTTTATATGTTTTATTTTCATGTATTTTATTTATTTATATGTGCTTATTTTTGTTATATTTTCGTGTTTTATTTATTTTAATTTTTTATTGATTTTATTTTTATTATCTATTTATTTTATTAATTTCTATTTTCATTTATTTATTTATTTTCAGAATTTTTTTATTCTTAATTATTTATTTATTTATTTTTATTTTTATTTATTTATTTGATTTTATTAGCTATTCATATATTGGTTTATTGTTATGTATATATTTATTTTAATTGATTTTTATTTACTTATTTTTATTTATTATGATTTTTTATTTATTGATTTTTAATTCCTTTATATTACTTATTATTTGATTATCATAAATTTATTTTTAACTTTATTTTATTTATTTTTTATTTATATTTATGTTTTTTACTTATTTATTTATATATTTTTAAATATTTGTTGACTTTATTAATTAATATATTTTATGTATTTATTTTCATTCATTCATTTTTTATTTATTTTTGATTTATATAATTATTTTTATATAATTATTTTTATTTATTCATTTATTCATTATTTTTTTTTTATTTCATTTATTTATTTTTATTTTTTTTTTCATTTTTATTTTATTTATTAATATATTTATTCATTATACATATGTGTATTCATTATTTAATTATTACTATTTTTTTATTATTATATATTTATTTATTTATTTTTATTTATTTTTTATTTATTCTTTTATTATTTTATTTATTTGATTTATTTATTTATTTTATATATTTATTTATTTACCATATTTATTTTTATATATTTATATTATTTTTATTTTCTTTATTTATCTATTTTTTATTATTTTATTTTATTTATTTATCTATTTATATTGATTTATTTTGTTTATTTGGTTTTTTTATTTTTTATTTACTTATATATATTTATGTTTATTTTTAATTACTTATATGTATATTTATGTAATTAATTTACTTAGTTTTATTTATCTTTTTTTATTTTCATTTATTTATTTTTTAGTCATTTATTATTAATATCATATATTTTATTTTTATCTATTTATTTTTATTTTATTTAGTTATTTATTTGTTTATTTTATTTTTTATTTTTTAATTATTTATTCTTATTTATTTATTTTTTTATTTCATTAATTCGTTTTATTTATTCATTTATTTTTATTTATTTATTTATCTTTATTTGTATTCATTTATTTATATTATTTATTTATCTTTATTTATTTATTATTTATTTATTTTATTTATATTGATATATTTTTTATTCATGCATATATTTATTTTGATATATTTTTTTATTATTTTTCATTTATGTATTTATTTTTATCTATTCATTTCTATTTACATACCGATTTATTTTTATTTGTTTTTGTATTTTTGTAATTTATTCATTTTCAATTTGTTTTATTTTTATTTATTTGTTTATTTTTATTTATTTATTTATGTTTATTTTGTAAATTATTTATTTTTATTTTATTAATTGCTTTATATATTTATTTTTTAGTTATTTATTTTTAATTATTATTTATTTATTTATTTATTTTTATTGATTTTTATTTATTTATTAATTTTTTATTTTTCTTTATTCTTTATCTTTTTATTTATTTGTTTTTATTTTTATTTAATTTTCATTTTTATTTATTTATTTTTTATTTATTGATATATTTATCATTTTCGTTATTCTTGAAGTAAGCCATCTTATAAACATGTTAAATTAAAAGTAATTGCTGCCTTACCTACATTAATTTTATATAGGTCATTTTCCTAATTATTATTTTGTTATCGTTGCTTAAGGTAGTAAGCAACGCACCGAAGGCTGGCATATCTAAGACTGGTAATTATTAAAGTAAATTTTAAATTTTATAACCCGTAGAGTTTTCCAAGGTTAAATTTATTCCAAGTCTGGATTCTGACTATTCCTTGGTACACTTAAACAGGATAATAGAGCGCCTATGGAGGTTATTTTTACATGAAGGATCAGTTTAGTGTATATATATTTCATTTTTTACAGATAAACTATGATATCAATCATGAAAGACATTTTCTCTCTCTCTCTTCTCTCTCTCTCTCTCTCCTCTCTCTCTCTCCTGATATTTCTCAATCTTTTCCCTTCTACTCTGGTGTCCCGTGGTATGGCGACATCAATGAGTGATACTTTCATCTTGATGTTGTCAATCAACATCACGTCTGGTCTATTGGCACCTATCACCCTTTGTGTTGTTATGATGGATTTAGCTTTCAATTTTATTAAATCAACATTGCACATGCGCATTTATTTTGATCATATATCCTCCAACAATTCATGCTTTATTGATTGATTACATTATCTTAATACATAACCCTTTCATATCTTAATGTCTTAATTTTCAATATCCTGATACCTCATATATTATTATCTTCATGTCTTGGTGATTTTACATCTCAATACTCCATCATTTAATATCTAACCGAGAGATAGAGAGAGAGAGAGAAATGTCAAGACCTTTCTCCATAACCTTGGGCTGTACACCAGTTTCCGAGAAATCTTAAATTGTAAATATATAATAAAAGAAGAAAAGAAAATACTTGAATCAACTTGTGGGTTTTTCTGAGCCTCTGGCCACCAGCCGTGCTGCAGACAGACTGGAAATTTATCGTAGGAAATTCTGTTTTAAAAACATGTACCAAGTATTTTTACCTTTATTTATTTGTGTGTGTGTGTGTGTGTGTATGTGTGTGTGTGTGTGGGTATGTGTCTGGTTATGACGTAGGCAGGTTTATGTTCAGTGATATACATGATTTATAAACTGTCGTAAGTTATATATATGATATAATGTATGTGTGTGTGCCTCTCTCTCTCTCTCTCTCTCTTTCTCTCTCTCTAAAAACGAAATATGTATCACGACTTTACAAACAGTATCCCACATCTGTACCGAGTTAATCGCATTAAAATTCAATATTAAAAAAAAGAGAAAAAATATTTTCTAGAAGTTTTGCAAAATGAACACCGCCCACATTAATGATTCAGAAAGCAAAAGTATATTATAATTCCGGTCGTTAAATTTGTTGTTATGCTGATGATGATGGTTTTTACCCGTCGTCTTTTGATGTGGCTTCGAATGACCTAATGGGTTTGGTCAAAGCAATGTTGCCTTGAACAGGTTCTCATCTTGCGTTTTTGTGATTTGAATTAAATTCAGTTCCTATCTTCCTATGTTTCTATCTAGCACTAATAATAATAATAATAATAATAATAATAATAATAATAATAATAATAATACTAACTAATAATAATATATTGCCGCCGTTAAATAGATTCCTTTAATTCATCTCTCTCTCTCTCTCTCTCTCTCTCTCTAAGGGAGACTCCTATTCATTTGCCATCCTGTCCTGTCAGGGACCAGCTACTACAGTTAAGTAGCCACCAAGCACGTCATTCTGAAATTATCGTAGAGTTAAAAAGTAACTACCATAGGGGGGTGGGGCCGTCGCTGCGGCTGGCGTGGAGGCACTGTAAGCGTTGCTAGAAGTTGTTTTTACACTGAATGGCAAGAATATCATAGTGATTGGTTTTACAGCGGAATTTTTCTTAGCTTAAGTCGTTTGACTAAAGGACGATTTCACATACATACATTCATACGAATTATGTTGTGTATATATGTGATAGTTTCACATACATTCGTTATGAATTATGGGTATGATGTGCTTGTATGTGACAGTTTCACATACGTATACTCATACGTGAATTTTGTTGTGTATATGTATGTGTGACAGGTTCACATACATACATTCCCACATGAATGATGTGTTGTATGTGTGTGGATGTGACACATCCTATGGGAGGGTTGTTCCTAATTCTCCCCCCCCCACACCCCACAAACAAAAAAATTAAGTTATGTGCTCCGAAATCGCTAAAAAAAAAAAAAAAAAGAAAGAAAAAAAACAAGAATTGTGTGTTCCTAATTCTAAGTTCCAAATTCGCAAAAAAAAAAAAAAAAAAAAAAAATTGTTCCTGGTTCTCAAAAAAAAAAAAAAAAAAAAAGTTTGGGATTCGACCCCTCATAATCTAAAGAGTTTTATGTTCCCAATTCACCCCTAACCCCCCCCCCCCCCAAAAGAAACAAAACCGAAGCATTCTGTGTTCACAATTCACCCCCAAAAAACCTGAAGATTCTGTGTTGTAATCCGCAATGAATAAATAAATAAATAAAATAAAAATAAAGGTTCTATCACTCGATTTCTGTTTCCAATATATAGTATATTTTCTTTTTTTTTCTTCCGACTCCCGAGCTGGCGAGTTGGAGTGACGGCCCGTGACAGGTCCTTGCAATATTTCTTGCTTGGGATTGCTTGTTGCTTTCAATCGGGAAGCGATTTCTTGCTTGGGATTGCTTGTTGCTTTCAATCGGGAAGCGATTTCTTGCTTGGGATTGCTTGTTGCTTTCAATCGGGAAGCGATTTCTTGCTTGGGATTGCTTGTTGCTTTCAATCGGGAAGCAATTTCTTGCTTGGGATTGCTTGTTGCTTTCAATCGGGAAGCGAGGCTTCCCTTGTCTGGCCTGTCCTCGGGGAGAGAGAGAGAGAGAGAGAGAGAGAGAGAGAGAGAGAGAGAGAGAGAGAGAGAGAGAGAGAGAGAGAAATTAAGCTACTTAAGATCCACAAACAAGAGGTTCCCCTTCGCCCTATCCTAGCCTCCTACAGTACGCCCAACTACAAGCTTGCTAAGTTTCTGGTACCTTTATTGGAGCCGGAATGAATATACCCTAAGAAACTCAGAAGATTTTAAAACTAAGATCCTCTCACAAGATTCAGATTTGTATATGGTCAGTTTAGATGTAGAATCCCTCTTTACTAATGTTCCTGTGAGGGAGACCATTGATCTTATTTTAACCAAATTGTTCCCTACACCTGACTTTATATATTGTAATTTTAATTATGAATCTTTTAAAACCCTTTTAGAATTAGCCGTGCTGGACACGGCCTTTGTTTTTAGTAACCAGCTTTTTAAACAGATCGATGGGATGGCGATGGGGTCTCCTCTCGGCACCACCTTTTGCCAACATTTTCATGTCTCCCTGGAGGAGCAAATAATGGAGGAGTGCCCCTTGTCCTCCTGTCCCTTATTTTACACCAGGTATATAGACGGCACATCCGTTTTATTGAAAAATGAATATGATGCTGACAGATTCTTAAACCTAGCCAACAACTTCCATAATAATATTAATTTTACTATTGAAAAAGAACAAGACGGTAAGTTGGCTTTCCTTGATGTTTTAGTTACTAAGGACAATGATCATTTTAACACGACCATTTTTAGGAAAAGTACATTCACCGGACTCGGCTCCAATTTTTATAGTTCTTGTTTTATTAATTTTAAAATTAACCTGTTCATACCTTAGTACATCGGGCTCTATCTCTAACTTCTAATTGGCTCTCTTTTCATTCTGAAATTCTCTTCCTTAAACAGTACTTTCATAACAACCGTTTCCCTGCCCATCTAGTACTTAAGGTTATTAAGAAAGTTCTTGATAAAAAACTTGCACCCTTAATACCTAAATGTAGCGTACCTAAACTTACTATATATGCAAGCTTTTGTTTTTTACCCACCAATCAAAACTTTGCTAAACAGTGTGCTAAAATTATTGAAAAACATATTGGTGCTCTCAATATTAAACTAATCCCCAAAAATCCTAAAACTATTGGCTCTTTGTTTCCCTTCAAGGATCGGCTCTGTCCCTTGATGACGTACAAGTGCCCCGGATGTAGTTCCGGGAATTACGTTGGTTCGACTCGGCGTCTCCTCAAGGTCAGGGCCGATTCTCACATGGGCGTGAGTTATCGTACGGGTTGCAGATTGTCTAATCCCGAACTTTCCAATATCAGATCCCACGCTCGAGGTTGCAAGACATCGATAAAATACGACAACTTCAAAATAATTGGTCAAGCCAAGGAACCTGGAGAACTGCTTCTCTTGGAAAGTCTTTTTATAAAAAGAATTGTACCTACGTTAAATTGCCAATCATCGGTTGTTCCCCTGTTCATAGCATAACTGGGTTGTTTGTTTATATTTGTCCGCCTTCTTTTCTGTTCTTGTGTATTCTGTTAGTGTGTTTGTCTCGGTCATTTTGAGAAGTGCGCCTTGCTCTTCATTTTAAGTTGGTTTTTTCCCTTTTTTTATTGATTTTAGTTTTTATAAGGATCATTTTAAGCTTTCTTGGTTTTTAATGTGTAAATGTATTTAAGTGTGATTCAGTATTTAAGTTTGACTTAGTTTCCATTTTATGTTTTCTTATGCTTAATGTATGTTTCTTTTAATTATGTTCTCAGATGCTCCTTTTTTATATAGATGTCCTGATGATGTTGTATAGATATTTAATGTTATGCGGTTTCTTAATTACATTACGCACAGTTTGTGAACATTAATGTACATTTGCTTGTATTATTCTATAGAAGAATGATATCTATGTTCCCATTTATATTTTCTCATTGCACGTATTGTAAGACCACTATTTCGTTATGCATGGTGGCAACAATGTAATTAGATGTGTCAACACTGCCTTTATTTCCCGCCATATGCATAGCCAGTTACTGTCCAGTGGTCATTGTAGTGACAAGCGCGGACCTGCTTCCCGCTGCTGTCGTCTTGATGTCTGTTTATCTTCATTACAAGATTTTAAAGAATCTACGGATTTAATTTGTCACCCCTTCATTCCATTTCTTGCATGGATGTATGTGGCAGCATCCCACACATGGCGCAGTGAGTAACCGCACGTATTGACTCCAAGAAGACGAGCGCCATTGCCGCTTTCTTCTCGTCTCGCACATTGGATTCCTTACAGTGACTCAAGATATCAACGACAGTTTACTACAGTGTCTCCAAGAGTGATACAGTGTTTGTGCAGTGCAGGGTTAGAGTGACAGTGTGCTATAGTGTTGTGTTGCATTATATTAAAGTGTCCTTGCCAAGCTTTCTTCAGGACATTTGAACTCTAGCGCCTGTTTTCTCGGGAGCCCCCACCATACATCCTCCCCTCGTCATGCATCGATGTTCGATGGTGACTGAGGGTGAGGCCCGAGGCGCTCCCCTAGAGGCACTCTCACCCCTCCCGCCTCCCCTCTGGTCGCTAGCTCGCAACACTCACTCACCCCACCCGAATGCCGCTTATTTCACAAGCGCACTGACAAACATTGTAATTTTTAAATATCCAAAGTGCTTTCTTTCGCTTACATACAGCGACTTGGATATTTTTCGGGCATTCTACTGATCTCAAGCTCTCTTACGACACCGAACACGACATGGCTCAACAAGAGGAAAAGTTAATTGATTTAATGGATCAGACAATGGATGAGACAGAGGAGCAGACAGCGGATCAGACAGAGGATGCAACAGAGGGTCTGTGCACCTACCCACCGCTGATGAAGATACCAGCACCACTCTCCCTCCTCCCCTGACTCCCAATAGGACAGGAGACCAGAATAATGACATACTTCATCTTATACACTTTCTGCAGACTTCCAGCATGCAAGAGCAAGACCGACGACGACAAGAGGAGCAGAACTTCAGACTACAGATGGAGGCAATCAAGACAGGAAGACAACCACGGCGGTTCATGTCTCTTTTCTCCTTGCTATCAGGACAGATTGCGGCATCGCAACCCCAGCAACCTAACCCCATGATTGCACCTCCTTTTGCACCTGTTCCCCCACCCCCTGGCTTCTCAGCGCATACACCTACAATTTCCAGCAAGCCTATGGTTCATCCCCCACCTCTCCTGCAACAAGATGCAACGTACCAAGCGTTTCGCCAATGGAGACTCCGTTTTGAGGATTAGTTGGACTTGATAGGTTAAATCAAACTTTCCAGCTGATTCATCTGAGAACTTGCATCTCCCTGGACGTCCAGCGCCTGCTTATGCATACACTGGGCATCCCTCCCAACACATCACTTTCCCTTACAGAGGTGTTGGATACACTGCAAAAGCACTTTCGCAGCCTCAGAAATGAAGCCTTATGACACAGGGAATTGTTGTCCTGCAAACAGGCTGTCGGAGAATCGTTTGCAGACTACTACGCACACCTCAAGGATCTCGCTGATGAAGTGGACTTATGCACTGGCAACCCCACCTCCTGCACCGAACGGCAATTGCAGATGGTAATTTTGATGGTGTGAGAGACGAGAGTTAATACAACGCCTTATCCCCCTCCAACCCTCATCTACCCTCGCAGAGTTCGTGACATGCTGCCGCTCCTACGAATCTACACGTGCGACTGCATCAGCCATTGCATCTTCCCCTAGCCAGGTCAATGCAGTATCTACATACAAGAAGAACCAGCATCTACAGAAGAGGACTCCTCATCGATCTCCTGACCAACGTTCTCACCAGTCTCAAAATAGTGACCCTTGTCAATATTGCTCTCGCAAACACGATTCCGGACAATGCCCAGCCACGGGTGTATCATGCAATAACTGCGGACACACAGGTCACTGGCCCCGCACTCAGAAATGCCCTGCTAAGGAAGCTCAGTGCAAGGCCTGCCAGAAACAGGGACATTTTGAGAAGATGTGCAGGTCGACCAAGAAAAGTCAGACTGAGTACACTAGCGTTCAACCTCCTCCTAAAATAAGTCAAATCCCAGCTGGCGTTTCGTGGGTGATAACTTTGGTAGCGAAGTCCCCCACACCAGTCACTGTCTCTCTGTCATTTGGCGATATATCATCACATCTCCAGCTAATCCCTTGATACAGGAGCAGACATCACAGTGATTGGCACCATACATTTGGATGCACTCCGCATACCTCGGACAAGGCTTGAACCTCCACCCATGACAGATGCCGTGACAGCAGATGGATCCCCCATGACACCGGCTGTAGGATACTTCCAGGCAACCCTTTGTCTTGGCAACAAGTCTTGCTCAGCAACCATACATGTTCATGAGGATATCCAGACTCCCCTCCTCTCCCGTGAACATTGCCGAGCCCTCGCCATAGTGTCACCGGAATTCCCGAAGCCCATCCTCAAGGTAACACATGTCAACAGATGCGCTCAGTTTCCTGCCTCTGCCATGACGTCACCCGCAGCTATTAAGGACTATTTTCTTCAGCACTTCAGCGACGTCCTCATATCTAAGAAGGATCTACAAACCCAGCCACTAAAGAAAATGGCAGGCCCTCTGATGAGGATTCACCTGAAACCTGGTGCTACACCATTCGCTGTGCATACACCCAGGCCCATTCCGTTTGCTCTCAGAGATCAAGTGAATGAAGAACTTGACTCCTTGGTGCAACAAGGAATCATCAGACCAGCAGGCGACGAACCCTCTGAATGGTGCCATCCCATGGTCTTGGCTACCCAAGGACAAAGGTGTGCGCATCACTGTCGATCATCCCACCTATTCTCAGTAGCCCGCCCTACACACCCTTCACCTACGCCCACATGATGCCGTCCGCAACATCTCTCCTACTGCGAAGTACTTCACCACAGCGGATGCCCTGCATGGCTATTGGCAAATGGAATTGTCAGAAGAGGACCGCCACCTGACTACATTTATAACTCCGTATGGAAGGTTCCAGCACTGTCGTGGCCCGATGGGATTTTCAGCAACAGGTGATGCATACTGCCTCCGTGGAGATATGGCACTACAAGGTGTTTCCAACTGTGTGAAGGTTGTAGATGACATCCTCCTTTCCGACGAGGATCTCCCTTCCCACCTACAACACGTGCACCAAATGCTGACCAGATGCCGTCAATATGGTATCACATCAACAAGGAGAAATTCACTGTAGCCGCCCCTAAAGTTAACTTTTGCGGTTATGTCTTATCATCCGATGGTATTGCAGCAGACCCGACAAGGTATCAGCTATATGTGACTTCCTACACCATCCAACGTCACAGACGTCAGGTCGTTTATGGGTCTCGTCAATCAACTTGCCAACTTCACTCCAGACATCGCAGCAGCAGCACAGCCCCTACGCCCCACTTATGAGCCCCAAACGCTCATTCATCTGGACGCCCGACCATGAGCGCATTTTTAGTTTTAGAAAGTCAAGACAGCTCTGACTTCACCACCTGTCCTGGCACCCTTCAATCCTGCCTTGCCTGTGATTCTACAAACAGATGCCTCATGCCTATACGGTCTCGGCTATGCCCTACTTCAAGATAACGGCCGAGGTCAGATGCGTCTCGTCCAGTGTGGCTCTCGTTTCCTTACGGATACAGAGACTCGCTACGCCACCATAGAGCTGGAGCTACTTGCAGTCACTTGGCTATAGCTAAGTGCCGCCTATACTTGTTCTGGACTTCAACATTTCACCTTAATGATGACCATCGCCCCTTGATACCAATTCTCAATCACTACACTTTAGATGCTATTGAGAATCCACGCCTTCAGCGCCTCAAGATGAAAGTGGCCCCTTATATCTTCACTGCAGTATGGCGCGCAGGGAAACAACTTTGCATACCAGACGCCCTGTCTCGCTCCCCAACCAGTAGCCCCACACCTGAAGATGAAGAGGAGTGCACTACTTCGACTGCACATGTCAGGCGTATCGTTGCCAGCACCGCCACTTCCACTGACGACCAGGCAACAGGACCCATCATCGAAGAAGACAAGTCTCTACAAGAAATCCGCACGGCCGCATCCCAGCCCAGGATCAAGATTACAGTCGTCTCGTTCACTACGTCTCCAATGGTTTTCCTACCAACCGCTATGATCTCCACTGCGTTTCCCCGCCCGCCCTCCCGGTATTTGGGAAGCTGCGGGACGCAACCTTTACGTGGATGGAGAGTTGGTATTGTATGGACCCCGGATCGTCATCCCTGCAACCCTCCGTAGACGCACCTTGGATCGACTCCACGACAGCCATCGAGGCATTGAAGCTACTCGACGTCATGCAATGCAGACAGTATTCTGGCCAGGTATCAATGCAGATATCAAGAGTAAAGTAGAAAGCTGTGAGGCCTGCCAACAGCTTCTCCCTAGTCAGCAACAAGAACCTTACATGTGTGACGACCATCCATCCCGGCCCTTCGAAAGTGTGTCAGCTGACTTCTTCCACGTAGCAGGGAAATCCTTCCTTGTTATTGCTGATAGACTTTCAGGCTGGCCTGTGGTTGTTCCCTGTGGACGTGACACAACTGCAGCCAGAGTTAGAAGAATGTTCTGTGTTTTCTTCCGCGAGGTTGGTGTTCCACTCCGCTTACGAACTGATGGAGGACCCCCATTTTCCAGCCATGACTTCAAGCAATTTGCCGACCGCTGGGGAGTTCATCACATCATCACTTCTCCACATTACCCTCAGGCTAATGGACACGCAGAAGCTGCAGTTAAAGCGGTTAAACACCTTATCATCAAGACTGCCCCATCCGGGAACATAGATTGTGAAGCCTTTGATAGAGGACTGCTGGAGCTTCGGAATACACCGAACCCTGCTGGACGCTCCCCTGCGCAGATCCTCTATGGCCATCCTCTCCGCACTTGTGTTCCGGCTCACCCCAGATCATTCACAGAGGAGTGGCAAACTAAGACTGAAGATTACGACCGTCGCACTGCTGCCCAAACCGACCAAGCCATGAGCCTTTACAATTCCATGCCCGCCCTCTACCCAAAACTCACCATCGCCAACGAGTTAAGATACAGGACGCAACGACGCTTCGATGGACAAGGTCGGCATCGGTGATTGGGCCGCGGATGGTTCAAGAAAGTATGAAGTATCACCTTCCAAGTGGTCGTGTATGGTTTCGAAACCGAAGACATTTACGCCCAGTGGCTAACATGAGTGATGACACCTCTCCCCAAGTCCCTGTGTCCACCTTGCTCTGGCCAGGAAAGAGAGCCATCATTCGAACCCTCCAATGTCCCTCGCCATTCACCTCGACTAGCTCAGAGGAATTTATGTTCCGCTCGAGATACTGCTACGAGCGTAAAGGGGGAGGGAGGTGTATAGATATTTAATGTTATGCTGTTTCTTAATTACATTACGTACAGTTTATGAACATTAATGTACATTTGCTTGTATTATTCTATAGAAGAATGATATTTATGTTCCCATTTATATTTTCTCATTGCACGTATTGTAAGACCACTATTTCGTTATGCATGGTGGCAACAATGTAATTAGATGTGTCAACACTGCCTTTATTTCCCGCCATATGCATAGTCAGTCACTGTCCAGTGGTCATTGTAGTGACAAGCGCGGACCTACTTCCCGCTGCTGTCGTCTTGATGTCTGTTTATCTTCATTACAAGATTTTAAAGAATCTACGGATTTAATTTGTCACCCCTTCATTCCATTTCTTGCATGGATGTATGTGGCAGCATCCCACACAGATGTGACCATGGGTCAAGAAACGCGTTGACAATAAAATGTATCTAATGGATGAGTATATGTTACCTGTGC
>NC_061095.1:682279-722279 GCF_015104395.2 Macrobrachium nipponense
TGTAACAAGTATTTAACATGAGGAGTTTATTAAGTTATATTTATTTATATAATATTTTGTACGTTCATCGTATATTTGCCTTGTAGGGTATTCAAGACAGATATTTCATCATTGCCATGATGCACATTGTATGCTAACCTTCATTGTAATTCATCGTAGAGGGTTAGTCATTGTAAAGAAATGTTGAAGACTAGATGTACATTCTAAAGCTGTCCTAAAACAAAATAATAATTTGGTTTTATACGTTATTCATCCAAGTCCTGAAAATATAATCCTGTATTTAACACTATTAAAATGATTCCCAATAAAAAATTAGTTCGTAATTTGTCTAATTTTCCCCACTCGTGCTAACATTTTACATCTTACAAATCAGCGCCGAATGAAAAAAAAAATCCCGCCACAAAAATATTAACTTTCCACTCGACGAATCCGCTTTTAGAAACCGGAATTTGATCGCGACTTTGATAAAAAAGAAAAAAAAAAAAGTTATTTTTATTCCGTCGAATCTCTTCGGTCGTCGAATAATTTATCTGGGATTCCGCTCCGATATTAGTCTCTCTCTCTCTCTCTCTCTCTCTCTCTCTCTCTCTCTCTCTCTCTCTCTCTCTAGGCAGGTTAATTTTAGTCCTCTGAATTTTCAGGCTCTGAAATATAATTTTATTGATTAAAAATATTTGCATATTTTTATATGGTTATCTTCATTCTGGAGTAAAAAATAATCTCTCTCTCTCTCTCTCTCTCTCTCTCTCTCTCTCTCTCTCTCTCTCTCTCCTCTCTCTCTCTCTCTCTAGTTTATAATGCGAGTATTTCAGACCATAATGTCGTAGAATTAACAGTCCATTCCAAAGCAAGTGAAAACACAGAGTAAGCAAGAAATGAAAAAAAAAGTGGGAAGGATATGGAAAAAATACAATTCTACAGTAAAAATATAAAATGGTCAGAAATAAATGAAGAATTAAACAAAGATTGGGATACCATTTTCGTAAGTGATGGACAGGGTAAGGGTAAAGTATGGGATATATATAAAATATTAGAGAAAATAGTGGAAAAATAAATATACCGAAGAAGAAAAGTAATCATCCAGTCATGCATACCAAGAGACAGAAGGATCTTGTTCCAGCAAAATCAGAAAGAAAAAATCAAAAAAGGTCTTGCAATAGAAAAAAAATTGCATGGAAAGTTTATAGAACTAAAAAAAGTAAGATAGATAATGCAGAACAAAAGATTATACACAATCAAAAAGAAAATGAAAAACGGGACTTGGAAGAAAAATCCTTAATAAATATCAGCAAAACCCCAAACTATTATACTCATACGCGAAAAAGATGAATAAAAGAAGAATAGAAAATAGGCCCTCTTAAGAATTGAAGGGAGATTAACGAATGAAAAACGAAGGAAATTTGCAACATATTTGCAGAACGATATAAGAGAGAATTCACCCCTAGAATAGATAATGAAGATAATGATTATAGAAGTAAGGGACGAAAATAGTGAATATTTAGCTGACATAGAACTTAATGAAGCTGATATTGTACAGGATAGTTAATGAAATTAAAAATGGAGCTGCAGCAGGGCCTGTGGATTCTGTTTGTTAAAGAAAGTAGTTCATTCTATCGCAAAGCCACTTGCAATATTATTAAGACAAAGGTGTAGATCAGGCAAGATTTATGATGAGCACAAATTAGCATATATTACCCCTACTTTCAAAAGTGGATCAGACTAGAGGCAGTAATTATAGGGCCTGTGGAGTCTAACATACATATTATGAAAGTGTATGAAAGGGTAATGAAGAAAAATATTATGAAACATTTAATAAAAAAATAATTTGTTTAATATAGGACAACATGGTTTCGTACCCGGAAAAGTACACAAAACCCAATTGTTAGTCCACCGTGAAACATATTCAAAATATGAAAAGCGGAAATGAAACAGATGTGTTTATCTAGACTTTGCAAAAGCTTTGACAAGGTAGACCATAATATATTAGCGAAGAAAATTAGAAAACACAATATCGTGGATAAAATAGGAAGATGGATAAAAGAATTTTTTTTACACAACAGAAAACAGATAGTTATTGCAAACGATGAGAAATCGGATGAAGCCAAGGTAATATCCGGTGTGCCACAAGGTACGGTGTTAGCTGCAATACTGTTTGTTACTATGATTGAAGACATAGACAGTAATGTTAAGGATTCGGTAGTGAGTAGTTTCGCTGATGACACCAAGAATAAGTAGAGAAATTACTTGTGATGAGGATAGGAACGCTCTACAAAGAGACCTTAACAAAGTATATGATTGGGCAGAGGTAAATGGGATGGTATTTAACTCTGATAAATTTGAATCAATAAATTATGGAGACAGAGAAGGAAGCTATATGCATATAGGAGACCTATATGAGACAATCACAAATAAGGAAGCAGTTAAAGACCTTGGTGTGATGATGAATAGGAACATGTTATGCAATGATCAAATAGCAATTCTATTGGCAAAATGTAAAGCAAAATGGGAATGTTGTTACGGCACTTCAAAACAAGAAAAGCTGAACACATGATTATGCGTTATAAAACGTATGTTCGTAGTCCACTTGGGTATTGCAATATGATATGGTACCCACACTATCAAAAGGACATTGCACAAATAGAGAGTGTACAAGGTCCTTTACAGCTAGAATAGAAGAAGTTAAAGACCTTGACTACTGGGAAAGACTACAATCCTTAAAAATTATATAGTCTAGAAAGGAGAAGAGAACGCTACATGATACATTCAGGCATGAAACAGATAGAAGGAATAGCGAAAACATCATGGAGCTAAAAATATCAGAAAGAGCAAGCAGAGGTAGATTAATAGTGCCAAAAACTATACCAGGAAAACAAGGAAAGCACACAGGACATTAATCCACTACGCACCAGCATCGACAATGCAGCGTCTATTCAATGCGTTGCCAACTCATCTGAGGAATATATCAGGAGTGAGCGTAGATGTGTTTAAGAATAAGCTCGACAAATATCTAAACTACATCCCAGACCATCCAAGATTGGAAGATGCAAAATATACCGGAAGATGTACTAGCAACTCTCTGGTAGACATTAGAGGTGCCTCACACTGAGGGACCTGGGGCAACCCGAACAAAATGTAAGGACTGTAAGGTAAGGTCTCTCTCATTTTTTAAGATTTAAGAGGCCCACCTACCTAACTTTCTATTTTGTTTTGCTGTATTTTATATTTAGTTTAGTGAAGTTACACTGTAGTCGAATGTAGAGCAGCTTCTACAAAACCCATTGCACAGAGTTGTAGCTCAGGAAATCTTTGCTCAATTAATCTACGTTAAAAATATATTAATTAATCATATTTATGCTCAATTAATCTACGTTAAAAAATATATTAATTAATCAAATCTATGACAACTCACCACAGACTTAAAACGCTGAGATGAATGAATGAAGAGTCAGACATTTTCCGATAATAATCTACCTAGCCTGTCATGGACATTTACGAATAAAGGGCGGCCTTGTCCCCTGAAAAAGAAGGATTGGATTCCATCCCCCTGTCAAACAGAGGGTGGGCCAAATGAACTCATTTCGCAGCCCGAACGAAGAAGAATGATCTCGCCAGACTGCACTGACCGGTCGTTAAAAAGAAGAAGAAGAAAAAAAAAAAGTCATCAAGTCCTTTATCCTAAAGGACCGACGAGTAGATGGCATCCTGGAATGGTGGTGGCATTAGGGCACCTGGTTCCTAATTGGTTTTGGGCACTGTTCCAATTTTGACTGGTTTATGCATAGCAAAAATTTCTGTGCTAAAAACAATTATTTTGATCAGCCTAAGTGAACCCGTGTAAAAAAAATAATTTAAAATAATGTAAAATAAGATTCGTCCAGTTTTTATAGTTTTTTTCAGAATTCCTTGTGGATCGAAAATAATAGTAAAAATATGTAGAATAAAAAAAATATATATTTTCAGAAAACTAACCTTCATTCGCCCAGGTATAACCGCGACTCAAAATTCCTTAGTGATTCAAAATTTCTTGTTTACCAGAAATGAAGTTGAATAAATATAATAACGGAAAATATGATTCATTCGTCCAGTTTTCATAGTGATTAAAAAGTAAATGAATAAAAAAATAAAGAGAATTAACATTCATTCCCCTAGGTTTTCTATTGACTTAAAATATATCGGGTAGTAATAATAATAATAATAATAATAATAATAATAATAATAATAATAATAATAATAATAATAATAATAATAATAATAATAATAATAATAATGAATGAAAAACAACATCAAGAAAGAAAGAAATAATAAAACAAGACAAAGCCTCTTAAAGATGCACGGGGCAATGAATTGGTCAGCTGGGGGGGGGGGGGGGGGGGGGGGGGGGGGGGGGGGGGGGGGGGGGGGGGGGGGGGGGGGGGGGGGGGGGGGAGGGGGTGGGGGGGGGGGGGGGGGGGAGAGTTGGGGGGAGCCACAGGTTCTATTTATTCACGTCTGGTAAACCCGGGATACGCGGATCTGATGCTGTTTGCGGCCGGTGTTGTTTACAAGTGCAAACAATGATTTCGGCGAAAACGAGACTTCACAGGGAAGCGAAAATCCTGCGGCCAGCCTCTCGCGAGTGGCTTGTTTGCGTTCGGAATCTTTCATGGAGAGAGAGAGAGAGAGAGAGAGAGAGAGGGAATGTGTACGTAATGCCATGATCTACCCATGGATGTAACCATTACGTTTGTACTTAATCTGAGTAATCATTAGAGAGAGAGAGAGAGAGAGAGAGAGAGAGAGAGAGAGAGAGAGTAGATAACGCCATGATCTACCCCTGGATTTAATCATTACGTTTGTACTGAATCTGAGTGATCATTGAGAGAGTGAGACCTTACCTTACCTTACAGACCTTACATCTTGTTCGGGTTGCCCCAGGTCCCTCAGTGTGAGGCACCTCTAATGTCTACCAGAGAGTTGCTAGTACATCTTCCGGTATATTTTGCATCTTCCAATCTGGATGGTCTGGATGCAGTTTAGATATTTGTCGAGCTTATTCTGAAATACATCTACGCTCACTCCTGATAATTCCTCAGATGAGCTGGCAACGCATTGAATAGACGCTGCATTGTCGATTGCTGGTGCATAGTGGATTAATGTCCTGTGGCTTTCCTTATTTTTCCTGGTATAGTTTGGGCACTATTTAATCTACCTCTGCTTGCTCTTTCTGATATTTTTTAGCTCCATGATGGTTTTCATTTTTTTCAGCACCTTCCTTCTGTTTCCATGCCTGAATTATCGTGTTAGCGAGAGAGAGAGAGAGAGAGAGAGAGAGAGAGAGAGAGAGAGTATACACAACCCCAAAATCTACCCCTGGATTTAACCGTTACGTTTGTACTGTATAAGAGTAATCATTGATTGTGTGTGTGTGTGTGAGAGAGAGAGAGAGAGAGAGAGAGAGAGAGAGAGAGTGAGAGAGAGAGAGAGAGAGAGAGTATACATAATGCCATGATCTACCCCTGGATTCAACCATTACTTTGTATTGTATCTGAGAGAGAGAGAGAGAGAGAGAGAGAGAGAGAGAAGAGCGAGTATACACAATGCCATGATCTACCTCTGGATTTAACAGTTACGTTTGTACTGTATAAGAGTAATCATTGATTGTGTGTGTGTGAGAGAGAGAGAGAGAGAGAGAGAGAGAGAGAGAGAGAGAGAGAGAGAGAGAGAGAGGAGTATACATAATGCCATGATCTACCCCTGGATTCAACCATTACTTTGTACTGTATCTAAGAGAGAAGAGAGAGAGAGAGAGAGAGAGAGAGAGAGGAGAGAGAGAGAGAGTATACACAATGCCATGATCTACCTCTGGATTTAACAGTTAGGTTTGTACTGTATAAGAGTAATAATTGTATCTGAGAGAGAGAGAGAGAGAGAGAGAGAGAGAGAGAGAGAGAGAGAGAGAGTACGTAATTCCATGATCTACCTCGCGTATAACTTATGCATGAAGTGCAAAGGCGCCTGGAATGCATACAGGTGTATATGACTATTACAGAGATTGCCATGTATTCTGAACCACAAAGATTCAAAAGGGCAAACGTGATACAGGAGGGGAAACAGCAAACGAAAAAGAGAGTAGAGAAAAATAGGGAATAATTCCAAGTATATATTGAAGCTCTTCCCATTTCACTCTCGTCGACGCCGCGAGGTACAGAAACAATCAGCTAATATTGTTTCGTCTGATAAATTACCGTTTGAGTATCATATATCGTTTTGTTTGTTTCAACTCTACGTCGTATTTTTACGCGTTAGATATCAGAAATGCGATAGTAGAAGATTGCAAAAGCGTGGAGATTTCCACGAATTGCAAGTTGCATAATATCAACATTATAATACTGCCTTACGCAGTGGTACATAGCTCAAGATAAGTTTACCGCGCTAGGTAAGAGATAAAGATGAATTTCATTTAACTGTCGGGTTTGTGTGCGTCCGTAGGTATGTATGTGTGATGTATGTATGTATGTATGTATGTATGCATTATTCAAGATATTTCATAAGGAAAAATGATTATATAATGAATTAGCAAGGATTAGCTTAGAAAGTAGTTCAAAATGATTCTTCTCTCTCTCTCTCTCTCTCTCTCTCTCTCTCTCTCTCTGCCAACAAGGATATTGAATATTGTCTGGTTATGATATCAGTCACACAATTGTTAATCTGATATAAAAAGATTTTACATGGTTTAAGTTTCGTAGTTACACAATAACTGCGTCTCACCTTTCACAAAATTCTTGGCTATGATAATGCAAAAAGAGATCCTTTGTTACAGTGACTGATATGATGAAGTTTGAATTGTGCAAATTCTGTGGTTTGTTTGATGTGTGATTTCAAAATCCAGAATTGCTTTGTTGTGGTATTTATATATATATATATATATATATATATATATATATATATATATATATATATATATATATATATATCCAATCTTAATTTAAGTATTACTAGAAGACCCTCCTCTATCCCCCAGATCTCACCCCGACCCCCACCCCTGTCTCTTCAGGTGCACAGTTTCCTCATGTTAACCATATTGATATTTATATATATATATATATATATATATATATATTATATATATATATATATATATATATATATATAATATACATTTCTTTCACAATAATCTATAATAATGAAATTCGAGTGTATCTCCCGTTTGTCCGCCCCGGGTGGGGCTGGCTAGGTAGGGAGACAGCAGCGCCGGGTTCCAGCACGCGTACGCGCGCGCCGACAAGGCCGTGTTGGAAATATTTCCTTAAGTCGTTTGAGCTTAGCAATCATCAGTAAGAAAACATTGACTGACTGAATTTTCAGCTGAGGGAAAAAAAAATTGATGTCTGAGCAATTGCCAACGTTAGCCCAACAACCTCTCTCTCTCTCTCTCTCTCTCTCTCTCTCTCTCTCTCTCTCTCTCTCTCTCTCTGTTGGCTTCATCGTATGTTTGGACAGCGAAGACGAAGTATTTGGTCGGTGCGTTTGCCGTCGATAGAATGAGAGAGAGAGAGAGAGAGAGAGAGAGAGAGAGAGCTAAGAAACCAGGAGCCATTTGCATTGAGATTTTGTTTCCGAGTCTGTCTGATGTTTTGGATATGAACAGACTTGATGTTTCCAATAGGAACACTTGTATCTTTTATTCGCTCTCTCTTTCATTTTTCACTACTTCTTATACTCTTGTGGATGGAGTGAAAAGGATGATTTTATCTTATTTCTTTATTTTAAATCCTTTTTCATTTATCTATTGTTTCCACGAAGAAGTGGGTGTCAATTGTTGATTGACAATGCTCTTAGTGTTACGTCAAATGTAGTTTTTAATATGGGACATGATGACATCACTTTCATTCATTTACGTAGATTTTATATTTTGTGAAATGTCATATCTTTTTCTTTTGTGTAGGTGCGTATGTATCTGTGTCTATCTATCTATCTATATATATATATATATATATATATATATATATATATATATATATATATATATATATATATATATAGACAGAGAGAGAAAGGATGAGAGAGAGACGAGAGAGTAGAGAGAGAGAGGACTGGAGTGGGTGTTTGACGAAGACAAAAAAAAAAAAAATAAAAAAAATTTTAATTATATACTGAAAACCATCTGTTCAGTAATCAAGATAATTGTAGCTCGATTGCTTGCCCCCCCCCCCCCCCCCCCCCCCCCCACCCCCCCCCCCACCCCCCCACCCCCCCCCCCCACCTCCCCCCCCCACCCACGACCCATCCCCCAAACAACAAGGCAAACCAATATTGACAAAGCATCATCATCTTTACGCCCCCCACCCCCAACGAAGACGTTTGGTTTAATTACTTCATCTGCTTGAGTTCATTAATTCCCTCTCTCAAATAAGAGAGAAAAAAATACTTTTCCATTCACACTCAGTCTTTTTGTGTGAGTGTATATTTTTGTGTATATATATACATTTATTTATTTATTTATTTATTTTTGTCTATCATAGTCCTCCAATTCGACTGGGTGGTATTTATAGTGTGGGGTTCCGGGTTGCATCCTACCTCCTTAGGATTCCATCACTTTTCTTACTATGTGCGCCGTTTCTAGGATCACACTCTTCTGCATGATTCCTGGAGCTACTTCAGCCTCTAGTTTTTCCAGGTTCATTTTCAGGAATCTTGGGATCGTGCCTAGTGTTCCTATGATGATGGGTACAATTTCCACTGGCATATCCCATATCCTTCTTATTTCTATTTTTAGATCTTGATACTTATCCATTTTTTCCCTCTCTTTCTCTTCGACTCTGGTGTCCCATGGTATTGCAACATCAATGAGTGATACTTTCTTCTTGATTTTGTCAATCAACGTCACGTCTGGTCTATTTGGACGTATCACCGTATCTATTTTGATAACATATTATTATTATTATTATTTTTATCAGGTTGATTAAACCTATTCGTGTGGAACAAACCCACCACAGGGGCCAATGACTTGAGATTCAAGCTTCCAAAAAATATGGTGTTAATTAGGAGGAAATAACTGGAGGTAAAGGGAAATACAGAAAGAATATATATATATATATATATATATATATATATATATATATATATATATATATATATATATATTCAAGTATTTTTGAACGCTAGATAAGAAGGCCTACTCGTGATATATATAATTCCCTTTGGTTGTATAAGCTATCGCCAGAATAAGTGAATTCGGTATGAAGACGCATTTGTGAGATATTATAGATATATTTACAAAATATATATTATATATTTATTATATATATAAATTTGTGTATGTCAGCTACATATTCGAATGACCATTAAAATTGACTTTTTTTTCCCCCCCGCGAGGTAATCTCCCTCGATGCATCCGAGCGAAATGGACGGAAAAGGACGTTGTAAATATGGGACCAACATAAATCTCCGCTAATCCCCTTTCGTCCTTTGTCTGCGCGAAGATTAATTCCCGCCAATTAGCTGAGGTGGGGCCCCGGGATGATCGGGGTTTGAAAGAATTAGCCCGGAATTTATCATCCGTTGGTAGTCTTCCCCCCCCCCCACGCCCCTCCCCCCCCCACTCTCCTCTCTACTCTCTCTCTCTCTCTCTCTCTCTCTCTCTCTCTCTCTCCAAAAAGGGGGTTGAATCAAAATTACCTTTCAATTTTTTTGTATCTTTTTTTACAAAAAGGGGGTCAATCAATATTACCATTTACCAAAAAAAAAAAAATGGAATTTTATTTTTTACAAAAAGGGAAGGTGACTCAAGATTACCTTTTACCAAAAGAAATAAAAATTGGAATTTATTTCTACAAAAAAGGGAGTGTGTGGATCATAATTGCCTTTTACAAAAAAAAAGGGGGATTTTCTTTTACGAAAAGGAAGGTGACTCAAGATTACCTTTTACCAAAAATTAAAAAAAAAAATGGAAGTTATATTTTCAAAACTGGGAGGTGAATCAAAATTACCTTTTACCATATAAGGGATTTTTTATATACAAAAAGGGGAGGTGAATCAAAATTACCTTCTAATTTTTTTAGTCTTTTTTTTTTACAAAAAAGGGAGGCGAATCATAAATACTTTTTACAAAAAAAATATAAATATTTTTTTTTCAAAACTGGGAGGTAAATCAAAATTGCCTTTTAAATTTCTTTTTCTTTTAAATTATTTTTTTTTGTTTTTTTTTTTTTACAAAAAAAAAAGGGGAGATGAATAAAAATTACCTTATACCAAAAATAAGAAAAAAAATTTTTGCTTTTCAAAACTGGGAGGTAAATCAAAATTACTTTAAAAAATTCTTGGAAAAAAAAAACTAAGGTGAATTAAAATTATCCCCTGCCTTTAGAAAGGTGAACAGGAAGAACAAACTTCCATTTGGATTTAGACGAACTTCCCCCACGGAGAATTGGATGGAAGTTCTTCCTCCCTTTTTTCCTGGGGGGGGGGGGGGGTGGCGGTTCTCAATTAGCGAAGTTGTAATTGTAATAGATTTTTTGTTAACCTTTACTTTTAAATTTGGGGCGTTTCTTCGTGCGCTGTATACAGACGTTGACCAATTATACTGAGAGAGAGAGAGAGAGAGAGAGAGAGAGAGAGAGAGAGAGAGAGAGAGAGAGAGAGAGAGTGGAGTGGGTAAACCTCTCAATTGTTTCTGTTTTTATGCTCAGAGCTCTGGAATTCTCTTCTGCTTTTGTGTTTTAGGGAAATTCAGCTTTGTTGTATTCCTATTATCTCTATAAGGATAAAAATAACTTCACTTCACCCCTTATGTTTATTGTACAGGTATTCTAGTGGACGTTGATCTTGGGAGCTTCATGTCCTAACGAAGCTGAGGGTCCTGTGCCCCATTTTACCTCTCTCTCTCTCTCTCTCTCTCTCTCTCTCTCTCTCTCTCTAACAAAGGACCGGATGCATAAGTCCGTCAAGTCCTGTAACAGTTGCCGACAACGATAGCGAAAAAGTTAAGTCTTTGTTGCAGGAACGATAAAGCTTCCTCTCTCTCTCTCTCTCTCTCTCTCTCTCTCTCTCTCTCTCTCTCGTGAAAAAGTTTGATTACTTTTGTAGACTTTTTCAGTGACAATATGGCAGGCAAACTGAAGGAAGAGTGAGCTGGTCTCCATTCTAGGTTGACGTAGACGAGTTACATTCTTCTCCTTCGATGTATATTTTCATCTATTTATTCATTTATTCATTCATTTATTTTTTCCTGTATTTCCTCCACCATCTCTTGTTCCTTAATGCACGTCTTAATATTCTTTGGAAGGTTTGAATTTGAAGTCAGTGGCCCCTTTGGTGGAGGGCATGTTCCATATGGGTAGGGGCCGTCTTTTGAATAATAATAATAATAATAATAATAATAATAATAATAATAATAATAATAATAATAATAATAATAATAAGTCAGTGGCCCCTGTGGTGGGCTTGTTCCATTTCGGAACGGGTCGTCTTTTGAATAATAATAATAATAATAATAATAATAATAATAATAATAATAATAATAATAATAATAATAAGGAAGAGGAAAGAGGAAGTAAAGGGAAATACAGAAAGATTATTTCTTCATTTTTAACTATAAGCAAAGAGACAAGAAACACCAACTTAACGTAATTCATTAAGGAATAAGAGGAAGAAATAAATGGAGAAGGGAATAATAAGTACACAAGCTTTGAAAATCCTCGTTTTTTTAAAATTAATTTTTTTAACGAAGCTAAAAAGCAAACATTTATTTTAGACGAAATATGAGGCCTCTTTTTTTCGGAATATTGAATCGGTCTCTTTGCCCAAAGACAACATTCCTTTCTCCAAAGACAATGCTCTTGGAACAGTGTCAAGACAGCGCATCCTGTTTAGAAGGCGTCTTTGACACATCTCTCTCTCTCTCTCTCTCTCTCTCTCTCTCTCTCTCTCTCTCTCTCTCTCTCTCCTTAGTTTCCTTGACTGTAAATGTCTTTGTTAAGAGGAAACCTGGGTTTAGAATATTTCATATTCTCTCCTTAATGTCCTTGACTTCAAGTTAGGTGTAATATTATCTCTCTCTCTCTCTCTCTCTCTCTCTCTCTCTCTCTCTCTCAGAAGTTTTAGACTTTAAAAATCTTCGTTTAACTGTCATCAATTATCAACGTTTATGTCCTGATTATCGTCTGAGTATCTTTTATATACTATTCTGACCTAAGATATTTGACATAAGACACCCCACAAGATAGCGAAGCCTCGCTCAAAGAATTGCCTGTTCTACAGATACTTCTTTGGTCGGTGCTCCATAGAGATAGCGCTTATCGTTCCCGCAGACTCTTTCTTGCGCTGTAATCGAGGTATATTTGGCCTCACCTTAGAATCAAAGTTTATTAAAGCCTTTTCAAAGGTTTATTTTTGGAAGATATTTAAGTTTCCTGGTTCCAGATTATCCTGGAATCGCTTCAAAAGAAATTCATGGAGTCCGAATATCCAGAGATATTTTCCAGGAAATTGTGATGTACCACTGATTACCTTTTGTCCCTCCTGCGTTGATTGGCCCTAATTGCCTGGAATAACCTTTAATTATAATTCATCCTCGTCTTTCTGCCGATTAAATCAAACCGTGACCCAGTTCATGACGAGCTACGTCTGAATCCGGTTATACGATTTTATTATTATTATTATTATTATTATTATTATTATTATTATTATTATTATTATTATTGGGCACAATTTTCCGTGTCGAAAACGATGACAATCGTTGCAGGTCCCCACAATAATATTGAATGTGAGCATATGGAACTTAATGGATATTAAAAAAGCTTTCGAACCTTGTAATGGTTCATCTTCAGCTTTTAGTATCCATTAAAGACCATGTACTCACATGCAATATTATTGTGGACCTGCAACCATTATTATTATTATTATATTATTATTATTATTATTATTATTATATTATTATTATTATTATTATTATTATTTAAAAGCTACTCAGTATCATGTATGGGTACAAATCTATTTAAAAGTTAGTCTGTTCAGACTTATTTGAAAAAAAAAATAGATTTGTTCCCATGCATAGTTGTGGATTTGTCTCTCCATCATTATTATTCAGGAGATGAAGAACCTTATACAGAAGGAACAAGCCCACCACCACAGGGGGGCCAATGACTCGAAATTAAAGCTTTCAAAGAATGTTTTGGTGTTCGTTTGAAAGAAGTGATACAGGAAGAAGAGAGCTTTTATTAGAAAAGGAAAATTAAATCAAATTAATAGATATGTGAATAAAAATGTAAGTAGATCATTAGAATACAAGGAGAATTGTTTTGGGTCATTATTAGACTGCATCTCCAATTGAAAAACGCACTGGAATCTTCTGTCATCAAATAGCCTTTGTACGGGAGAGAAATACATTCACTCTTCGCTGATGGCAATCCTCCCTGTCAGCGGAGGAGCCGTTGCCTTCCATAAACAAGCAAACGCAGGTGAGATTGCATGCAGCTTGCAAAAGGTCAGATAAGCATTCTTTGGCCAGGTACGTCAACAGTTCCCACATACCTCCGATCAAGTCTGCCGGATGTCATTTGAGAATCCTCCTTTAAAATGAGAACTGTTTCGAACCCAGCCATGGTAAATCTGTCTATCTTCGTCAGATATCACCTCGGGATTCATTGACGATCTTTATGTGTAAGATAAATTGATGTGTCAGTATTGGTGTATGAGTATTTATTGTGGTTACGTTCTGAAACGGTAAATTGTACGTTTTCTTTTGTGTGAATGATATTGAAAGTGTATGCATACGATCTTTTATATGTAAATTTAGTTTATATTGTAGCGTTTACTGTTGTGAACTTTAATACTAAAATGTAAAATTCTTTTGTACCAGTGTGGACGAAATTGAAAGTGGATGCATATGAGTTTTATATGTAGAATTTAGTTTATATTTTAGCGTTGTTTTGTGATCTTTAAAGCTAAAATGTGAAATTCTTTTGTGCACGTGAACGAAATTGAAAGTGTATGCATACGATCTTTATATGTAAATTTAGTTTTTATTGCAACGTTTACTGTTGTGAACGTTAATGATAAAATGTAAAATTCTCGTGTACACGTGCGGCTGAATATTGAAAGTGTATGCATGGAAAAGGAATTGCATTGAAATATGATTTGATATACAGAACGAACATATATATATTTTTAAGGTGATGAGTTATTAACAGAATTGGCAGCCACAGATATCGAGGAAATTGATTATTGATTGGAACAGTGTAGATTAAGTCAGATGAATTTTAACATTGCTTTTCCCCAGTGAAACTGACACCAGTCGGATGTACCCAGCAAGATTTCAACTACATCGTGAATCACAGTTTTATACAAAAATTGAGGTTTTAATCAAAATGGATTTCATTGATATATATATAAAGGCCACACAACCCCCGACCCCTCTTTTTTTTATTTTTTTTTTTTTTTTAAGGAAAACTAAGTTTTTATCTTCATAAAATCGTACTCTTGCAATATAAACATTTGATGGAATTTAGGTAAAATTCCCTGAAAATAATTCAGATGACTTATAGGACCCAACTCTTGCTGCTAAGTCGTGGACTGGATCGTGGGATGATCAGCTCATCAGAAGTCGACGGTAATTGTAATTAGAGGCAGGATCAGGCAATTAGGGCTAATTACCATACGAGGGAAGAGGATGATTAACTGCCTGTATCAGAAGTTGCAGAAACCGTTGAAAGTTAACTTAAATTCACTTCTCTAGTTGTCAGTTGTTAGAAAAAGTAAATATTATTATTATTATTATTATTATTATTATTATTATTATTATTATTATATTATTATTATTATTATTATTATTATTATTATTATTATTATTTCAGGAGATGAATCTTATTCACATGTGGTTGGTGTGGTATTAGCGTCCTACCTCGGTGGTCGCGGGTTCGATTCTCGGCCATTCCATTGAGGAGTGGGAGATGTGTATTTCTGGTGATAGAAGTTCACTCTCGACGTGGTTCGGAAGTCACGCGAAGCCGTTGGTCCCGTTGCTGAATAACCACTGGTTCCATGCAACGTAAAAGCACCATACAAACAAACAATTATTATTATTATTATTATTATTATTATTATTATTATTATTATTATTATTATTATTATTATTTATTTATTTATTCATTTTTTTTTTTTTGCTCTATCACAGTCCTCCAATTCGACTGGGTCGGTATTTATATTGTGGGGGTTTCGGGTTGCATCCTGCCTCCTTAGGAGTCCATCACTTTTCTTACTATGTGCGCCGTTTCTAGGATCACACTCTTCTGCATGAGTCCTGGAGCTACTTCAGCCTCTAGTTTTTCTAGATTCCTTTTCAGGGATCTTGGGATCGTGCCTAGTGCTCCTATGATTATGGGTACGATTTCCACTGGCATATCCCATATCCTTCTTATTTCTATTTTCAGATCTTGATACTTATCCATTTTTTCCTTCTCTTTCTCTTCAACTCTGGTGTCCCATGGTATTGCGACATCTATGAGTGATACTTTCTTTTTTACTTTGTCAATCAACGTCACGTCTGGTCTATTTGCACGTATCACCCTATCCGTTCTGATACCATAGTCCCAGAGGATCTTTGCCTGATAGTTTTCTTTTGCCACTGAATCATGCCTCTTTTTGTACTGGTTCTGTGCAAGTGCCGGGCATTCGCTTGCTATGTGGTTTATGGTTTCATTTTTCGTATTGCACTTCCTACATATGGGAGAGATGTTATTTCCGTCTATCGTTCTTTGAACATATCTGGTTCTTAGGGCCTGATCTTGTGCCGCTGTTATCATTCCTTCAGTTTCCTTCTTTAGCTCTCCCCTCTGTAGCCATTGCCATGTGTCATCGCTGGCTAGTTCTTCAGTCTGTCTCATGTATTGTCCGTGCATTGGTTTGTTGTGCCAGTCCTCTGTTCTGTCTGTCATTCTCCTGTCTCTGTATATTTCTGGGTCTTCGTCTACTTTTATTAGTCCTTCTTCCATGTACTCTTTAGCCACTCGTCTTCACTGGTTTTCAGATATTGCCCCAGTGCTCTGTTCTCGATGTTGACGCAGTCCTCTATACTTACTTAGTAGTCCTCTCCCTCCTTCCTTTTGTGTTATGTATAGTCTGTCCGTATTTGCTCTTGGGTGTAGTGCTTTGTGTATTGTCATATGTTTCCTGGTTTTCTGATCTATGCTGCGGAGTTCTGCCTTCGTCCATTCCACTATTCCTGCACTGTATCTGATTACTGGCACTGCCCATGTGTTTATGGCTTTTATCATATTTCCGGCGTTGAGTTTTGACTTGAGTATCTCCTTGAGTCCTGCATATATTCTTTCCTGATCGTGTCCTTCATCTCTTGCTGTTTTATATCCCCTCCTTCCATTATTCCCAGGTATTTGTATCCTGTCTCATCTATGTGTTTGATGTTGCTCCCATCTGGTAGCTTTATCCCTTCAGTTCTCGTTACTTTGCCTTTTGTATGTTGACTAAGGCGCATTTTTCTTTTCCAAACTCCATCCTGATGTCCCCAGATACAATCCTTACAGTCTGGATTAGGGCATCTATTTCCTTGATGCTCTTACCATACAGCTTGATGTCGTCCAGGAACATCAGATGGTTGATTTATTATTATTATTATTATTATTATTATTATTATATAAAACCTATTCACATGGATCAAGCCTAGCAAAGGAGCCATTGACTCGAAATTCAAGCTTCCAAAGAATTTCGGTTTCATCCTCCCACCGCTTAAGACCCCAAACTGCGGCAGTAACTGATCATGATACAGAGCCAGTGATTTTTCATCGCCCTGAAGGAGACGCGAACCCTCGACATCCGAACGGCATGCCACGACACTAACCACTGCATGCACCGGCGCCATACTTTCCTCTCATGATCACAGACGGTAAAGGATTGAGTTCCGGAGTTCCATGAACAACTTCTCAAACTGAGCGAAGAGAGATGGCCGGGTCTAAGCCGGCCACGATTCTCCGGGAAAGACGCCTTTTCAGTAGTTAAGTATTGACTTAAACGGTGTCTCACCCCGGGCGGATAGACACGGGGGGGTCGGGGTGGCGGGAGGTGGAATTCATCATCTTTCGATGACGGCTTTGTAAAATAGTTCGCGTTTAATTAAACAACTTGGTCCTACGTTTTAGGCCTATGAGACGAAGGAAGTTTTAATAAGTAGTCTCTCTCTCTCTCTCTCTCTCTCTCTCTGTGTGTTTTTGTGTTGCGAGGTATTTAATTGTCTAGTGTACTGAAGGTAGGCATCTCTCTCTCTTTCTCTCTCTCTCTCTCTCCCTCTCTCTCTCTCTGGTAGCCCTGTGCTTTTGTGTTGTGCAGTGTTTAAGTGTTTGGTGTACTGAAAGTAGGCATCTCTCTCTCTCTCTCTCTCTCTCTCTCTCTCTCTCTCTCCTGAGTTATACATTCTGCATATCAAGTCTAGGAAATGCGAGAGATCTGATCAACTATATTTCACAATAACCGTTCCTTTGTCAATATACAAATAAATGCATCTGTGAGTTGGCAAAAGTAATTGTATGGGGAAATGTAATTGTATAGGAAAAGCAATTATTTACGAAACATAATTGTTCACTGTATTACAGTTTCCCTTTGGTTGAAGTTAGTTAAAGGACAGAATTTTTTTAGAGGCCTTACAGACCTTACCTTACAGACCTTACAGTTCGTTCGGGTTGCCCCAGGTCCCTCAGTGTGAGGCACCTCTAATGTCTACCAGAGAGTTGCTAGTACATCTTCCGGTATATTTTGCATCTTCCAATCTTGGATGGTCTGGGATGCAGTTTAGATATTTGTCGAGCTTATTCTTAAACACATCTACGCTCACTCCTGATATATTCCTCAGATGAGCTGGCAACGCATTGAATAGACGCTGCATTATCGATGCTGGTGTGTAGTGGATTAATGTCCTGTGTGCTTTCCTTATTTTTCCTGGTATTGTTTTGGGCACTATTAATCTACCTCTGCTTGCTCTTTCTGATATTTTTAGTTCCATGATATTTTCTGTTATTCCTTCTATCTGTTTCCATGCCTGAATTATCATGTAGCGTTCTCTTCTCCTTTCTAGACTATATAATTTTAATGATTGTAGTCTTTCCCAGTAGTCTAGGTCCTTAACTTCTTCTATTCTAGCTGTAAAGGACCTTTGTACACTCTCTATTTGTGCAATATCCTTTTGATAGTGTGGGTACCATATCATATTGCAATATTCAAGTGGACTACGAACATATGTTTTATAAAGCATAATCATGTGTTCAGCTTTTCTTGTTTTGAAGTGCCGTAACAACATTCCCATTTTTGCTTTACATTTTGCCAAAAGAACTGCTATTTGATCATTGACATCACATTGTTTCCATAGTTCATCATCACACCAAGGTCTTTAACTGCTTCCTTATTTGTGATTGTCTCAGTTATTAGGTCCCCTATATGCATATAGCTTTCCTTCTCTGTCTCCATAATTTATTGATTCAAATTTATCAGAGTTAAATACCATCCTATTTTCCTCTGCCCAATCATATACTTTGTAAGGTCTCTTTGTAGAGCGTTCCTATCTTCATCACAAGTAATTTCTCTACTTATTCTTGTGTCATCAGCGAAACTACTCACTACCGAATCCTTAACATTACTGTCTATGTCTTCAATCATAATAACAAACAGTATTGCAGCTAACACCCGTACTTTGTGGCACACCGGATATTACCTGGCTTTCATCCGATTTCTCATCGTTTGCAATAACTATCTGTTTTCTGTTGTGTAAAAATTCTTTTAACCATCTTCCTATTTTATCTACGATATTGTGTTTTCTAATTTTCTTTGCTAATATATTTATGGTCTACTTTGTCAAAAGCTTTTGCAAAGTCTAGATATACCACATCTGTTCATTTACCGCTTTTCATATTTTTGAATATGTTCTCACGGTGGACTAACAATTGGGTTGTGTACTTTTTCCGGGTACGAAACCGTGTTGTCCTATATTAAACAAATTATTTTTTTATTAAATGTTTCATAATATTTTTCTTCATTACCCTTTCATACACTTTCATAATATGTGATGTTAGACCTCCAAAACAGGGGGGCCTTATAATTTTTAACTTGCCTTTTTTTTTTTCCAAAAAAAGGGTTTTTCCCTTGATCCACTTTTGAAAGTAGGGGTGATATATGCTAATTTGTGCTCATCATAAATCTTGCCTGTATCTACACTTTGTCTTAATAATATTGCAAGTGGCTTTGCGATAGAATGAACTACTTTCTTTAACAAAATAGCATTGGGATTCCATCAGGCCCTGCTGCATGCTCCATTTTTAATTTCATTAATTGCCTGCACAATATCAGCTTCATTAATTTCTATGTCAGCTAAATATTCACTATTTTCGTCCCTTACTTCTTCATTATTTCATTATCTTATTCTAGGGGTGAATTCTCTCTTTATATCGTTCTGCCAGTATGTTGCAAAATTTCCTTTTTCATTCGTTAATCTCCTTCAATTCTCAGAGGGCCTATTTCTATTCTTCTTTTATTCATCTTCTTCGCATATGAGTATAATAGTTGAGGGGTTTTGCTTGATATTTAATAGGGTTTTTTTCTTCCAATTCCCGTTTTTCATTTTCTTTTGATTGTATAATCTTTTGTTCTGCATTTTCTATCTTACTTTTTAGTTCTATAACTTTCCATGCATTTTTTTCTTTGCAAGACCTTTTTTCCACTTTCTGATTTTCTGGAACAAGATCCTTCTGTCTCTTGGTATGCATGAATGATGTTTACTTTTCTTCTTCGGTATATATTTATCCACTATTTTCTCTAATATTTTATATAATATCTCCGTATTTACTCTTATGTCATCGCTTACGAAAATGTTATCCCAATCTTTGTTTAATTCTTCATTTATTTCTGACCATTTTAATATTTTACTGTAGAAGTTGTATTTTCCATATCCTTCCCACTTTTTCATTTCTTGCTTATCTCTGTTTTCACTTGCTTTGGAATGAACTGTTAATTCTATGACATTATGGTCTGAAATACTCGCATTATAAACTATTATTTCTTTAACATAATTCACCTCGTTCACAAATACTAGGTCTAAAGTATTTTCCTTTCTTGTTGGCAGGTGATTTATTTGTTGAATGTTGTATTCTAGTAGTATATCTAATAGCTTTTCGAATTGCCTCTTATCTTCTGCACTACTATTACTCTCTTTTTTATATGTATAAGTACATCCACAATCTCCTATTCGTTCTTTCCATCTACGAAAGAAAGTTTGAGTCACCAGATAGGAGAATAGTCAGTCCTTGTGATTTCTACATATATCATCCAATTTTTTTTTCAATTATTAAGTCAAACTCTTTAGTATTAGGAGGTCTATATATTACTATGTTCATTAATTTTTCAGATTCAAATTCTACCGCTATTAGTTCACAATTCTGGAGTTACTATATTTCTCATATAGTTTTTTCCTTGTTTTTTGTCTTTCCCATATATTGCGGTTCCCCCTTGATTCCTATTTTTTCTATCTGATCTATAAGTTTGGAACCCTTTTATTTGATCATCATTCCCAGTCTCTTGGGAATACCAGGTTTCACTTATATTCATTATATCTTATTTCTTTTCAATTTGGGTTAGTTCTTCTAAGTACTCTATTTTTCTTTTTGAGTTACTCGTAACTAAACCCTGCGCATTCATCACTATGATGGTTTGCGTGTTTTCTCCTTCATTTAATATGGCTGAATTATTTTTTGAATAATGGGAACACATTTATATGTTGTACGGGAGAATACAGTATTCTCATTGTATTTCAAGGAGAATTTTTTTGCATTATATTTCAAAGCGAATTTTTGCTTTGTAGTTTAAGGCGAATTTTTGGCATTGTATTTCAAGGCGAATTTTTGCATTGTAGTTTAAGGCGAATTTTTAAATGCATTTTATTTTAAGGCGAATTTTGTCATTATATTCTAAAGCGAATTTTTAAAAGCATTGTATTTTAAGGCGAATTTTTGCATTATATTTTAAGGCGAATTTTTCATTGTATTACAAGGCGAATTTTTACATTGTATTTCAAGGCGAATTTTTTGTATTGTATTTCAAGGAGAATTTTGGCATTATATTTCAAGGCGAATTTTTAAAAGCATTGTATTTTAAGGCGAATTTTTGCATTATATTTTGAGGCGAATTTTTAAAAGCATTGTATTTTAAGGTGAATTTTTTGCATTACATTTTAAGGCGAATTTTTTGCATTGTATTTTAAGGCGAATTTTTCATTGTATTTTAAGGGGAATTTTTGCATTGTATTTCAAGCGAATTTTTGCATTGTATTTCAAAACGAATTTTTGCATTGTATTTCAAAACGAATTTTTGCATTGTATTTCAAGGCGAACTTTTGGCATTGTAGTTTAAGGCGGATTTTTATAAGCATTGTATTTTAAGGTGAATTTTTGCATCGTAGTGTAAGGCGAGTTTTTAAAAGTATTGTATTTTAGGGTGAATTTTTGCATTGTAGTTTAAGGCAAATTTTTAAAAGCATTGTACTTTAAGGCGAATTTTTAGCATTGTATTTTAGGACGAATTTTGACCAGACACGGACGATTTAACGCGTTGTCGACTGAATAAAAGAAAGAAAGTAGGTATTGATAAACGATGTATAGGAGAAAGCACTGGGGAGAAAGTTAAAAGGAAAGAGAAACTCCAGGAGGAAGAAAGTTGGTCGACATCTGGTCTTAGACAAACGACGAAAAAATACACAAATCTTTATTTTTATAAAAGTATGTACAATATCTAATTTATATAATAATCTCTTTCTCTCTGGAAACTTGATATGACACACATAATAACATGAGGTTCCTTAATACAATTGGTACATGTTTTTATTTTTTCTAAACTTATTTCTAACCACTGGAAGAGTCTAGAGTTCGTCAACTATCCGGAACTGAGTCTTTTGTTTAGGTACTGGGAATGTGTAGGATTGGGTATTGTCGTTATCAAATGTTTAATGCTATTTTTTTTTTTACTTGGGGACATGTGTACGTTTTTTTATATGGATGGGTGTATGTATGCGCTATGTACGTATGAATGTATGTGTATTTATGCTGGTGTACCAGATCACACGCAAATATCTATATGTAATGTATGTGTGTGTATATATAATACAGACATATATATATATAAATATATATATATTATATATAATATATATATATATATATATATATAATATATATATATAGAATACATATTCATATATTTTCATATATAAATATATATTATTTGTATTTATGCTTATATTACTATACTATATATATATATATATAGTTTATATATATATATAGTATATATATATATATATATATATATATATATATATATTTATGTTTGTATGTATGTATGTATGCGTGTGTGCTTGTCCGTGTACGTGCATTCATCACGCTCAGAGTCATGCACACAATTATCTTCCTTTCTGTAAAATGGCCAAGAATGCACGTTCAGGCATAATATCATGTATGGGCACATCACCGATGCTATATTTCTGTCAACACAGTCGTTATAATTCTAATAACAAAGAACAATGTTGTCTGGAAAGACACATAAATACTGAAGAGTTTTAGGTATGATTTAAAGTGACACAAATCACCAGGCAACTTATTTCAGGTCGCTTGTGTTCGGTGTAAGTAGCCGACTGCGTCAGATAGATATTGTCGTCAAATAATCAGTAACATTATAGGCATAGAAACTAGAATAATCCTTATCCTTTATCAGGTTCGTCAGGCGTAACCCAATTCCTAACAGGTATCGTTATCTTTTGTAAGAGATCTGAGACTTTCTTTTTTCGCGGGTGCCATATGTCCAACTGTCACTCTTTAAGTCTGAAATAATTAAGGCATAGTGTCTCTTTATCAACTTTAAGTGACGTTAAAAACTTAATTGTCTAATTGCAAGGCGTTTACGAGTAATTATGAAATTAATGTGAAGACTTGATGTTGTTGATTCATCTCTGAATAGTTTGATATAAAGACGTGACTGGTCTGCACTATTATTTTGAATAGATCAATAGACGCAGAAATACGAGGGGAAACAGAAAGCAGCTGATATTGATTAGTCGTAGAGAGAGAGAGAGAGAGAGAGAGAGAGAGAGAGAGAGAGAGAGCATGGGCTATTTTGTTTATATGTAACAAGGGAAGGAAGGATACGACATATTTCAATTAGAATTAATGACACCGTTCACGAGAGAGAGAGAGAGAGAGAGAGAGAGGAGAGAGAGAGAGAGATACACATTTTTGCATGAATACGTAGTCATTGTTGTATAGATATGTATAACCTTCTTTTGTGATATGTGAGTTATTTATTTATTTTTTTTATTTCCATATAAACGATAGAAAAAAATTTCCTCGTAAAGCTAAATTCAACCAATTAATTTTGAGTGAATTATCTGAACTTGGCAAAATTTGGGGCGATGGATACCTTTATAGTTTTTGGTAAATGAGGTTCATATAAAATATAATATACATTTTGTGCAAAACAGTAAGTGGTTATGTATTTGTAAAAGAGGTTCATTTAAAATACACGCCTTTAAATTAGGGATAAGGTGGGACCGTAAGTATTTAAAGCTATATTTTATGGTCATGCTCATTTCTCGTCCATGCCGTCTTTATTTATTTTTGAAATGACTAGTTAAGTGTCATGACTTCATTATGTCGATTTCCGTCGCTTCCTTTGTATTTGGGAAATTACTAGAATAGTGTCATGTCGTTACAATGACATTTTCGTCACTATGGGCATGGGCACAGTATTGGAAAATGAAGCGAAACTGGTCATGTTCATCGACGTTACAATGACATTTCCGTCACTATGGGCATGGGCACAGTATTGGAAAATGTAGGGAAACTGGTTATGCTCATCGACGTCACAATGACTTTTTTGTCACTATACTGCGCATGGACACAGTCTGGAAAATGAAGGGAAACTGGTCATGTTCATCTTCGTTACAATGACATTCTGTCACTATACTGGGTCATATTCATCACAATCTTCACTATCAGTAAAAATATGGAAGTCTGACGACACTAGTATATATATCTGGAAGGCTTCTGGAGATGAGGGGAGGAGGAGGAGGAGGAGGAGGAGGAGGAGGAGGAGGTTCAGATAGACTACTACAGCAGATCAGGAGGCGACTCTTGGTTGCTGTGGGTCAAAAGGGCGTGGATGAGGGCGGCCTCGAGACTCGACGGGCGCCCCTGGACCATCCAGACGGCCGAGGTCACGCCCCAGACGCAGAGGGCCGTCGTGAGGGCGGCTTGCGGCAGGTGGAGGAGCAGGAGGATGTTGGCCAAGATGGCCAGGAGGGGAAGGAGGGGCACGCCCTCCTGCTGGGTGGGGGCGGGGGGCGAGTAGCGCGGCTGCAGCCACAGGCCGACCCCGCAGACGACGCACCCGCATAAACAGAGGGCCACTCCCGCCCACGCCCATTCCCCCACGCCCAGTTCCTTCGCCCCCCTCACCACGCCAACGCCCGCCAGGCAGTTGATGATGAACGTCGTCATGAGGAAGCGAGAGGTCTTCCAGGACGCCCACGTGGGCGGCTGGGGAGGCTCGACGACGGCGGTGATCCAGGTGCCGCCCCCAGCCCACTCGACGGCCAGCTGGCGCGGCTCACTGTCGTCGTAACCCACCGACTGGATCTCGTCGTGGCTCGCGTAGGAGCAGTGAGCCACGGGCTGGAAGTCGACGACGTTGGAGCCGCTGGACCTGGAGCAGCCCTCGTAGTAGGAGTGAGGAGGAGGAGGAGGAGGAGGGGCGTGTCGGGTGGGCGTGGCCAGCTCCGTCAGCTCCGGGAGGCTCACGCTCCGCGGGAGGTTGGTCGTCGACGTCGTCGGGGAGTCGGTGTGGAACGATGCCGAGGAGTAGTAGTGCCTCGGGCGGTACCGGTGGGCCAAGACGGCAGCGGCGCCCGCGAAGCCCGCCGTGACCGTCCCCGCCCCAGCGGCCTTGAGGAGCTGAGCGGAGGAAGACAGGGCCGCCGTGAGGGTCGCCATAGCCCCGCAGAAGAGAGCCGCCCTCCAGGGCGACGTCGTCACGTGACTCGTCTTCCCGAAGCACCTGGGCGCCAGTCCGTCGCACGCCAGCCTCTGCAGGAGCCTGGAGCCCCCGATGACCCCTCCCAGACACGCTGCCCACAGCCCCACCATCCCCCCGACGCTGACGAGGGCTCTCATCCCCGCCAGGGAGTCCCCCGGGAAGAGGTGGGTGAGTGGGGCGATGGTGGAGAGGTCAGAGGAGGACAGGGTAGCCACGACGGCGCTCGGGAAGAGCGTCAGGAGTGCCAGGACGCCTATGCCCACGCCCAGGCATCCGGAGACGCCCCTGTAGCGCTTGCATTCCCCCGCGAGGAGGGTCGCTATGTGGATTCCCGAGAGACCCAGACTGAGGACGGCTCCGCCACACACAACCTGCGATCAAAAATGAAGGCGTTAAAAAGATTCTATTCATTCATTTCTTTAACTCCCTTCGCTCTCTTCTGTGTCTACGGAATAATTGGGGGGCTTGTTACCTCCGATGGGAAGCCCTTTAGAACCCATTTCTTGCATTGTTCTAAGTTGATTTGACATGCATGGCCTTGGCACTTGTCACTGCCCAAATGTGTAGATTATTAAACTAAATATGTAGTTTTTCGTTATATTCCTGATTCTGTCTATGGCAATTATTAATTTTTAAATGGATGCCTGAACGTCACAGTTTGCAACTGAAGAACTTGGATATTTTGCAAGACAATTATGCAAATAGTGCACTGGGTACATTTATAATGTTAGGATAATAGTTTTCACTTCTATGTACCGTGAAACTTTATCTTCAGCCAGTTTTTCATTTAAGAGTAATAGCAAAACTATTGTCTTTTTCATTTAATAGTAGTAGGAAAACTATTGTCATTTTTTATTTGATAGCAATAGCAAATCTATTGGTGTTTCATTTGGTGGTAATAACAAAACTATTGTCTTTTTCATGTAGCAGTATTAGCAAAACTATTGTTTTTTTAAAGTAGTAATAGCAAAACTATTGTTTTTTCATGTAGCATTAATAGCAAAACTATTGCCTTTTTTTATTTATTTAATAATAATAGCAAAACTGTTGGTGTTTCATTTAGTAGTAATAGCAAAACTATTGTCTTTTTCATGTAGCAGCAATAGCAAACCTATTGTTATTTCATTAAAAAGTAATTACAAAATTATTGTCTTTTTCATTTAGCAGTAATAGCAAAACTATGGGTTTTTGCGTTTAGTAGTAATAGCAAAACTGTTGTTTTTTCTTTTAGTAGTAATAGCAAAACTATTGTCTTTTTTTACATCTAGTAGTAATAGCAAAAATATCATTTTTTCACTTAGCGCTAATATCGAAACCAGTAGCATCTCAGCTATTAAAAATCGTGCTAATTATATACAACTGCATTTATAAGTACGGAGAACAACTCGGACTCATCATTCACCAAGTGAAGAGTGAGGATATTTTTACGACCTCGTGAATTCCTGTCATTCTACACGTTCCGGCATTTACCAAGTATGTGTGTGTCCCGTTAGTCTTTTGCCAAGTTATTTTTATAAAGACTTTTTCTCCCCCCCCTCGACCTTTTCGTACTCTCTCAAATGAAATGCTTGCTAAAGAACGCTCACCCCAAGGACATTTTTTTCCAGACATTTTTTTTTAACCTTTTTGTATTGAACGATACATTCGACTGATGACGATGGATTTTGCAGATATTCCATTGCAGTCTGATGAGATGGGATTGTATAGAGAGAGAGAGAGAGAGAGAGAGAGAGAGAGAGAGAGAGAGAGAGAGAGAGAGTGGAAGAGAGAGAGAGAGAGGAAAAGCACGAGATGCAAGAGTGGAAGTCAGAGGGAAAGAGAGAGAGAGAGGGGGGTTTTATGGATAAGAAAAAGCAGGAGGTACAAGGTTGGAAGTCAGAGAGAATAGGAGAGAGGACAGAGACAGAGACAGAGAGAGAGAGAGTAAAAGCACGAGATGCAGAGTGGAAGTCAGAGAGAGCAGAGAGAGAAGGGGGGGGGGGGGTTATGGATAAGAAAAAGCAGGAGGTACAAGGGTTGGGAAGTTCAGAGGTTACAGGTTGGGAAGTCAGAGGGAAAGAAGGGAGGGAGAGAGAGAGAGAGAGAGACAGAGTAGAGAGAGAGAGAGAGAGAGAGAGAGAGAGAGAGAGGGGGGGGGGAAATGGTAAAAAAAACGTAAGAGTTATTTGATAGATTGATAAGCATAGGAAGAGAAACAGTGAGATAGAAATCTGTATAAAGAAGTTCAGACAAAGAAACAATTATTATTGGCCGACATTATACACCGTTTCTTTTTTGTTATGTCCGAACAATCACAGCAGAGGCCATTACTATATTTACCTCACAGAGGCCATTACTTTACTTACCTCACTGAGACAATTATTTCTACCTCAGAGGCTATTTCTATATTCACCTCGCACAGGACTTTTCTATATTTACCTCAGAGACCTCACACAGGCAATTACTATATTTACCTCTTAGATGACATTTCCATAATTACCTCGCAGAGGCCATTACTATATTTACCTCCCAGTGGCCATTTCCATATTTACCTCACTGAGGTCATTATTTTATCTACCTCACAGACGCCATTACTATATCTACTTCACGGAGCTCATTACATTATATACCTCACAGAGGCTATATTGCTTTGTTTACCTAAGAGGCCATTCCATATTCACACAGGGACCATTTCCGTGTTTACCTCACATAGGCCAATATTATATTTACCTCAGAGGCCATTACTATAGTTACCTCACGGAGGCCATTACCATATTTACCTCGAAGATGCCATTTGTGTGTTTACCTAACAGAGGCTGTTGCAATATTTACCTCAGAGGCCATTACTATGTTTACCTCACGGAGGCCATTACCATATTTACCTCAAAGAGGTAATTTATGTGTTTACCTAACAGAGGCCACTAATTACCGCGTCCTTACCCCGTGTAATCCCTCAGGGAAGAACCCCGGGGGCTTCGTCCAGTGGCCCGGGTCCGCTGTCGTGAGGGCGGCCCCGTGGGCGGCTGTCAGCACCAGCAGGGACATCCCTACGCCCACTCCGCCCACTTGGCAACCAGCTGTGGAGCAAAAGAGGGAATTAGTTTTTTTTCGCGTTGTAGAAAATTTTTTAAAAATAATTGTGATTTTTTATTTTTTATTTATTGTTAATAAGAATTTTGAAAAATAATTGTGACCAGCTGTGGATAAAAAGAGGGAATTAGTTTTTTTTCGCGTTGTAGATAAAAAAAATTTAAAAATAATTGATTTTTTTATTTTTGTTAGTAAAAATTTATAAAAATAATTGTGATATTTTTATTATTTTTCATTTTTTTATGGGATATTCATGAATTCTTACATTATTTATATAGCTTACCTTCCTGATAATAATAATAATAATAATAATAATAATAATAATAATAATAATAATAATAATAATAATAATAATAATAAGAGTAAGGGGAAATTACCAGTAACTACAGGCCTATCACCTGCCTAACCAATAATGTGGAAGTTACTAACAGGTATCATCAGTGAAAGGCTATACAACTACCTAGAGAGAACAAACACCATCCACCACCAACAGAAAGGCTGCAGAAGGAAGTGTAGGGGCACAAAAGACCAGCTCCTGATAGACAAAATGGTAATGAAGAACAGTAGGAGAAGGAAAACCAACCTAAGCATGGCATGGATAGACTATAAGAAAGCCTTCGACATGATACCACACACATGGCTAATTGAATGCCTGAAAATATATGGGGCAGAGGAAAACACCATCAGCTTCCTCAAAAATACAATGCACAACTGAAATACAATACTTACAAGCTCTAGAATAAGACTAGCAGAGGTTAATATCAGGAGAGGGATCTTCTAGGGCGACTCACTGTCCCCACTACTCTTCGTAGTAGCCATGATTCCCATGACAAAAGTACTACAGAAGATGGATGCCGGGTACCAACTCAAGAAAAGAGGCAACAGAATCAACCATCTGATGTTCATGGACGACATCAAGCTGTATGGTAAGAGCATCAAGGAAATAGACACCCTAATCCAGACTGTAAGGATTATATCTGGGGTCATCAGGATGGAATTTGGAATAGAAAAATGCGCCTTAGTCAACATACAAAAAGGCAAAGTAACGAGAACTGAAGGGATAAAGCTACCAGATGGGAGCAACATCAAACACATAGATGAGACTGGATACAAATACCTGGGAATAATGGAAGGAGGGGATATAAAACACCAAGAGATGAAGGGACACGATCAGCAAAAAATATATGCAGAGACTCAAGGCGATACTCAAGTCAAAACTCAACGCCGGAAATATGATAAAAGCCATAAACATATGGGGCAGTGCCAGTAATCAGATGCAGCGCAGGAATAGTGGAATGCACGAAGGCAGAACTCCGCAGCATAGATCAGAAAACCAGGAAAACATATGACAATACACAAAGCACTACACCCAAGAGCAAATACGGACCAGAACTAATACCAATCAAACGAAAGGAAGGAGGGAGAGGACTGCTAAGTTATAAAGGACTGCGTCAACATCGAGAACAGAGCACTGGGGCAATATCTGAAAACAGTGAAGACCGAGTGCTAAAGAGTGCATGGGAAGAAGGACTAATAAATGTAGACGAAGACCCACAAATATACAGAGACAGGAGAATGACAGACAGAACAGAGGAATGGCACAAAAAACCAATGCACGGACAATACACGAGACAGACTAAAGAACTAGCCAGCGATGACACATGGCAATGGCTACAGAGGGGAGAGCTCAAGAAGGAAACTGAAGGAATGATAACAGTGGCACAAGATCAGGCCCTAAGAACCAGATATGTTCAAAGAACGATAGACGGAAATAGCATCTCTCCCATATGTAGGAAGTGCAATACGAAAATGAAACCATAAACCACATAGCAAGCGAATGCCCGGCACTTGCACAGAACCAGTACAAAAAAGAGGCATGATTCAGTAGCAAAAGCCTCCACTGGAGCCTGTGCAAGAAACATCAGCTACCTTGCTAAGTGGTACGAGCACCAACCTGAGGGAGTGATAGAAAACGATCAGGCAAAGATCCTCTGGGACTATGGTATCAGAACAGATAGGGTGATACGTGCAAATAGACCAGACGTGACGTTGATTGACAAAATCAAGAAGAAAGTATCACTCATTGATGTCGCAATACCATGGGTGGGACACCAGAGTTAAGAGAGAGAGAGGAAAAAATGTATAAGTATCAAGATCGAAAAATAGAAATAAGAAGGATATGGGATATGCCAGTGGAAATTGTACCCATAATCATAGGAGCACTAGGCACGATCCCAAGATCCCTGAAAAGGAATCTAGAAAAACTAGGGGCTGAAGTAGCTCCAGGACTCATGCAGAGGAGTGTGATCCTAGAAACGGCGCACAAAGTAAGAAGATTGATGGACTCCTAAGGAGGCAGGATGCAACCCGGAACCTCACACTATAAATACCACCCAGTCGAATTGGATGAACTGTGATAGAGCCAAAAAAAAAAGGAAAAAAATAAAAAATAAAAAAATAAATAATAATAATGAATAATAATAATAATAATAATAATAATAATAATCATATAATAATTTTTTAATAATAATTTTTTTAATACTATAAATAATAATTATTTTCAAATAATTTTTTATTAGTTTTTTTAGGCAATCGTAGTTCCTTACTGTAATTATTATTATTATTATTATTATTATTATTATTATTATTATTATTATTATTAAACGTTATTGCCAGATTACTCTTACTATCAGTTAATAGCGTTTTTAATTATTATTCTTATAAAGCAAGTTATATCCCAGGCATTATGGCCCCATTTTTTGTGATCTGAAAAACTAAACTGTCCTCTAATAATGGAGTTCATTAGTATTTGACTATCTGCCTTATTTATATCCTCACAATTGACTTCACTTTTAGCCGTTTTTTCTTCCTGATTTCATCTTTTTTTTTTTTTTGCTGTCAAATGTTTTACAATTTTACAATAGCATATCTTTTTCTGGTCTTCGTATTCCATCTGCATTCATATCATCCATTTTGTTTTTTATATTCATCTGACCGCACCACTATTCTCTGACCCTGACCGCACCACTATTCTCTGACCCTGACCGCACCACTATTCTCACCAGTGACCTTAGTGCCCCTTCATTAACTTACCCCTCACCCTCCTCCAACCCCCTCGCCAACCCATCTCCCTCTCCAACACCCCCTCCCCCGTTTTTAAATTTACCTGCATTCATTATAACAATTTATCTATTTTTATATTCCTGACCTCACCAATATTCTCACCTGTGGCCTTAGTCTACCTTCAATGAATTCCCCCTCACCTCTCCACCCCGTCGCCAACCCACCCATCTCTTCTCACCTTGGTTCCCATGGCTACCATGACGGTGCAGAGGAGGGCCAGACCAGCAGCTGGCACGTCGCAGTAGGAGGCCAGGTAGGGAGACTCGTACAGGTGAGGCAGGAGGACCTCGCTCAGGCTGTAGTTGGTCGCCGCCGACAGGTACTGACTGCTGCTCCTAGCCGCTGGTTTCGGGAGGAGGAGGAGAGGAAGGGAACATGTTAGTTTTCTCTCCCTCTCTCTCTCTTTTTTTTCTTTTTCTTTTTTTAGAAGTTTTCCTGATTCTTATGACAAAATTTTATGGTTCTTTAAATGATTTTTTTACGATTTTTTTTTATAATACTTTCTTATTATTTTTGAGACATTTTTTTGATTACAAAAAAAAAATTCTGATTATGTTTGAGAAGTTTTTCTGATTTTTTAAAATTTTCTTATTATGTTTGAGAAATATTTCTGATTTTTTCTTTTATTTTCTGATTATGTTTGAGAAATTTTTCTGATTTATGTTCATTTTCTGGTTATGTTTGAGAAATTTATCTCATTTTTGTTTTTTTAGAAAATTCTCTTATTTTTTTCTTAGCATTTTTCTGAAATTTTTATGATTTTTTAAAAAGAAAATTGTCTGAAGCGAAGGAGTAAATAAGTGGATGTAATAGATAATATTATATATATATATATATTATATAATATATATATATATATATATATATATATATATATATATATATAATATATATATTGTTATTTTTCTTTTTTTAGGAATTTTTATAAGTTCATGTTTCAGGTAAACTTTTTTTTTATGTTTAGAGAAATTTGTCTGAAATGAAATAACAAATAAGCGGATGAAATTGACTTTTTTTTAATTAACTTTTTTTTTATGTTTTGAGAAATTTCTTCGAAGCAAAAGGTGAAACAATGGAATGAAATTGAGCCGATTATTTTTTTTATCAAGTCAGAAATTAATAAATCTATTTTTCTTAAAATATTCCCCCAAAATTTTATAAATTTATCCTTCCTAATATATTCCCCAACAGAATTTAATAAATTTATCCTTCCAAAAATAATCCCCAACAAAAATAAACTAATATATTCCCCAACAGAATTTAATAAATTTATCCTTCCAAAAATAATCCCCAACTAAATTTTATAAATTTATTCTTCCTAATATATTCCCCAACAGAATTTTATAAATTTATCCTTCCTAATATATTCTCCCAACAGTCTTAGACGCGTATAATGCATCACTATAATTAAACTTCAACAAAAACAATAATTTCAACCCTATATAGAAACGCCTATCGAAACATGCTAAACGAAATTCCTCCAAACATACTGAATCAAAGTGACAACGAAGACCCCTTACCAATGGCAGACAAGAGCGTGAAATCGAGGAGGAGGGTGGAAGTGACCAGCACCGCTGGGAGCTCCCCCAAAGTGGCGTAGACGTGCGTATACACGCCCCCTCCCCGGGGCATACAGATGCATAATTCAGCGCAAACGGCACCTGTCATAAAGGAGAAAAAAAACGTGAGTGGATTTTAAATCATTCAGTAAGACGTGTTGGTGGGTCTGAAACTCGTATATTGTGTAGGTAGTTTAGAAGGAAGTGATAATACGTATTTTCTTCAAATGGAAATAAATTTGTCTTGGTTAGGGTTTATTATTAATGGTTTAGGCTGATGTGAATCCACCTTCTCAATGCTACGCAAATATATGACAAAGAATTTTTCAAGATTCAAAAAATAAATTAAAAAATAAATACGTCTGGAAATACCTATTTCCTTCAAATGGAAATAAATTTGTCTTGTCATGGTTATATTATGGTTGGGTTGATGTGATATCCTTTCTCAATGATACGCAAATATATGAGAGAGAATTTTTCAAGATTAAAAAAAAATAAACAAAAAGAAAACACCTCCTCTGGAAATTCAGCTGAAATGTGACACTGAACATAAAGTATAGATAGCGATTTGAAATGAAAAGCATAAAGTATTTAAAGTTATTCATATTTTCCCCGGAAAATCTAGGCCCAACCGGCCCCCCCCCACCCCCCAAAAATAAAATATGCTCCTGACTCGGAAACGTACGACGTTCCAAAACTTCTTGTTAAAAATAAAAATCTCTCTCTTCTCTCTCTCTCTCTCTCTCTCTCAGACCGCAAAGGAAAGGAAATGCAAATTTCACGAACTTATTCTAATGCAGCCACCTCTGCATAGGCGAGGCCTGGAATTCCAGTATTCCACTTTTCCAGTCGGTAGGGAGAAAGTACGATGCATTTTGAATGTAGATGTGGTTATGTATATATATATATATATATATATAATATATATATATATATATATATATCTATATATATATATATATCTATATATATATATATATATATATATATATATATATATATATATATATATATATGTATTGTATATATATTTGAATTTTTAATCTTTTATCATTTTCACCGTGATTCATATACACCTGTTGGCCGAGTATGTACACTCACTGATGTCCATGATTTCTCCTCCCTGCACCGCTTCGAATCCACGAGAGGGACGACATTATTATTCGACTAAAAAATTCCCCGTCGGTTAACATATAGAAAATATATTTAAATTCCGAGGTAGAGCGAATAGGATATTAAAGGACATTCGTAGCTTAAAATATATATATATATATATATATATATATATATATATATATATATTATATATATTACTCTAGGGTTATAATTAATGATATATTGCCAATATGTTTGCTGTGACCTATTGGAATGTGGAGAAGCAACGACCTGAGAAAAGCTGATCAATGGTTTCTGCGGGTGGCGTGATATTAAAACTGCATAGAAAGATGAGTCAATGTACGACAGTTCATAGGTCTTTCCAAAGTGCCTTTGTGAAACTAGTTGCAGCCAGTAATATGAGGCGCTAACGAAATGTGCATTCGTATGTGCGTGTGGGCCTCTTCCTTTTATGATGTATGATACCCAAGTCTATGGTGGATTTGGCATAGAGGCGGCTTTGAGAGAAAGACAGGATGCCGTGGAAGCTTAGCAAAAGTTTATCTGTGATCTATGCTTGAAATATCCCGGCTGCTTGGGTGAGTCCTATAATATTTTAGCCAAAGAGTGGCTTGTTACCTATTTAACATTTTATGGGAATATTCAATCTTTGACTTTGTTGTTAAACTTATGTGTGTACTTACGAGTGGTTTCTTATGTCGTTGAAACAGACGGTTCTGGCAAGGAACTATGTGGGGACCGAGAGAGACATTTGGTGTGACCATTACATTTTAGACATTTTGTTGGGGTTTTAATTGAATTAAGTTAGTCAGTGAGACCTAATTGATTTACTGTTTTTTCATTGTTAATAAATGTATTTTTATAATGCAACTCTCTCATTTCGATTACCTGTTAGATGGAGAGAGAGAGAGAGAGAGAGAGAGAGAGAGAGAGAGAGAGTGGTCGCTTGGCGAGAGAGAGAGTTGTCGCTTGGCGAGAGAGAGAGAGAGAGAGCGGTCGCTTGGCGAGAGAGAGAGAAAGAAAAGTCGCGAGCCGCTGGTTGCTTAGAGAGAGAGATTTGTTTGTTGTTTGCCTGACGCTCGAGTTACACGTTTACCAAATGAATAATGAGATCATATCCTCATTACATATATATATATATATATATATATATATATATATATATATATATATATATATATATATATATATATATATATATATATAAGGTGAAATATTGAAGATATACATTCATTATACATTCAGTTCGGTATGAATTGAATGGACAAATACAGCAGATAACCGGGTGGCAAGAAACAACCCAGCTTTGATAGAAAAAAAAAAAAAAAACTGAACACGAAGAATTAACCTCAAGATTTGTTTAAAGTGAATTTACTAAGGAAAACCGTGAGGGAAGTTTTTCTTCCCTCTCCTTTCTTTCCCTCACGAGTAATTGAGGTCCTCAGTTAGGGAAGTTGTTAATTGTAATGAAGTTCTACTTTTTATTTACCTTTTTTTTTATTTTAGGTTCGTTACCTGTGATGTTGACCAATTAGGTAACTTTATTTTTTACGACAATGGCAGTTCTTGTCAAGGTGTTGGGAAGTCTGAGAAGATGGTTAATATAATTATATTACTTATATAAACATTATATATATATATATTATATATATATATATGTATATATATATATATATATATATAATATATATATATATATATATAAATATATATACAGAGAGTGAGAATTTTATAAACGAGAATCAGTTAATCTGCCATTTCTTTGATATAAACCACTTGTCTTAATTGTTTACCCTACATTCTGGAATAAAAGAGGTAATATTGACTTAGTTAAAGATTATATTTCGCTCCATATATTCGCGTATTAAACACCAAATGTCCCAGATAGAAAGCAACTTAAACTTTCCCCAGGCCAAAGTTTTCTCTTTCCGAAAGTTCCTATCCACAGGACTTTTTTATTTATTTTTTTTTCTCGAAAAGTTCAACTCCAAAAGTTAGATGGATCTCTCTCTCTCTCTCTCTCTCTCTCTCTCTCTCTCTCTCTCTCTCTCTCTCCGTTGGACACCTCACACCGTCAAGTCCTCAAACAAATGCTAGGGATGAAAGCGAAAAAGTATGAAGGTTTCTTCCTGGACGATTATACTATATAAGGTTTCTCGAGCTCACTCTCTTTTGTGTTGCCAGACGTACGAAGTTGGGTCATTAATAGACAGACAGGTTAACTAAAGAAAGATTCGAACTGCTTTCTCGTATAGCCGGAGCGTAACAGAATTGTTATAATTTTATATATCTGCATTTTTATTCACTTTGAACTTATTTTTAGTGAGTATTTTATCTTGCATTTTATCACTTTGGGCTTAATTTTTTATGAGTATTTTATATGTGTAATTGACCATTTTGAACTTAACGTTTATGAGTTTATTTTTATTTCTGTAATTTATCCATTTTCAAATTAATTTTTATGAATGTTTTATATCTGTATTTTAATCATCTTGAACTTATTTTTTGTAATAATTGCTTTGTTTCTGTATTTTAATCATTTTGAACTTGTTTTTTTGAATGATTGCTTTATATCTGTATTTTAATCATTTTGAACTTATTTCTTTAATGATTGCTTTATGTCTGTAATTTAACCATTTTGAATTTATTTTTTTAATGTTGCTCTATATCTGTATTTTAATCATTTTAAACTTTTTTTTAATGATTGCATTACATCTGTATTTTAATTTTGAACTTATTTTTGATGAATACTTTGTATCTGTATTTTGCAGATTTTGAACTTAATTTTTATGTGTATTTTATTTTATTCTTGTTTTTGCACTAATGTGTACTATTTATTAAACAGTCAGATGGTGAATTACAGCTAATTTTAAATAGATTCTTTTATTTCACATTAAGAAGATCTAGATGAATAAGCAAATATAATATTACCTACGCTTATCACAGGTCTTTTACCAATAATATTTTTCATTTAAAAAGACAGAAAGCATCATAAGTAAACAATTAAAAAATGTGCCGAAGTTTCTTCGGCTCAATCGAGTTTCCGTCCGATAGAGGTCTATGTTGGTACGTATAGCCCTGCCAGAAGTACGATAATGGTTAACTTTAACCTTAAATAAAAATGAAAACTACTGATGCTAGACTGCTGTAATTTAGTATGTTTGATGATTGGAGCTTGGATGATCAACATAGCAATTTGCAGCCCTCTAGCCTCAGTAGTTTTTACGATCCGAGTGCAGACGAATAGACAAAGCCGGCCCCTCTCCTTCTTCCTAAAAAATGTAAGAGCCCCCCTCCCCAAAATAGGCCTCTCCACTAATTAAGTGTAATTTCTGATCTTCCCTAAGTAACTAATGCATCTGTCTTCCCTGCAGTTAGCGTTGCATTAATTCCCTCTAGTAATTATAGAGGCTCCCCCCAACCTCTCTCTCTCTCTCTCTCTCTCTCTCTCTCTCTCTCTCTCTCTCTCTCTCTCTCTCTCAGGATCTTTTGATCCCAGTCGTCAGACCGCTTCTCAGAATGGCAACGCCCCTTTTTCGAGTCCCGGCAAATGAAGCATATAAGCAGCTTTCCGCGTATCCGACCAATTAGAATCGAGCTTCGAGCTAATGAAACTCCATGATGATTTCTGATTGGCTGCGGCTCCTCTAGAGGGAACCAATGGGAGACGGTTTTATCATGGTGGATAAGATTTGTCAAGTGACGAACAGCTGATTGACGAAAACACTTGTTTTGTGAGACAAACACTGATAAAATCTCCTTCGGTAGAACTTGAGCCAAGCATCAGGGCCTTTAGAAGCAAGCAAGCAAGCAAGAAACCGGGCCTTTCAAAGCAAGCAAGCACTGGGTCCTTTCAAACCAATCAACCAAGCACCAGGATCTTTCAAACCAATGAAGCAAGTACTGGTGCCTTTCAAACCAATCCAAGCAAGACTGATGCCTTTCAAAGCAATCAAGCAAGCACCGATGCCTTTCAAAGTAAGCAAGCAAGCACTGGTGCCTTTCAAATCAAGCAACCAAGCACCGAGAGCTTTCAAAGCAAGCAACCAAGCACCAGGACCTTTCAAACTAATCAAGCAACTGGGCCTTTCAAAGCAATCAAGCAAGCACCAGTGTCTTTCAAAGCAACCAAGCAAGCAACTGGGTCCTTTCAAACCAATTACGCAAGCGATGCCTTTCAAAGCATTCAAGCAACCTCCGATGCCTTTCAAACCAGTCAAGCAAGCACTGGTTCCTTTCAAAGCAATCAAGCAAGCAAGCTCCGGTGCCTTTCAAAACGAGCAAGCACATGGGCTTTTCAAGGAAAGCAATCAAGCTCCGATGCCTTTCAAAGCAATCAAGCAAGCGCCGGTGCCTTTCAAAGCAATCAAGCAAGCAACTGATACCTTTCAAAGCAAACAACCAAGCACCGGTGCCTTTCAAAGCAAGCATGCAAGCAAGCAAGCACGGGCGAGACAGCCAGCGCATCGTTTTGCAAAGGTCAGACAGAATTCTTTGCCACAGAACGCAAACATCACCGCCACATCTTTGAAGTCAGCCGGATGTTATCTGGTTAATCCATCTGATTGACAGATGTCATTTTGCCTCGAGAGCGATGAAAACACTTTTGATAGGAGATCCCTGGGGGTACGGAAAAGGGTTTGTTTGTATGACCCGTATTTGTTTTGGGGTGAAAGTTTGAGAAGATAAAGTTTATAGGCTTTCGCTTGCTCGGGGAGTAAGCCTACAAACTACTACTTTGTTGTTGATGTTGTTGTTGTTGTTGTTGTTGTGGGGGTTGGGAAAGGTCTGAAAAAGGTGTTTTGCGTTGAGTTAAAGATACGAGAATGTTAGGATAGGATATTTATGATTTATTTATCAGAATGAAAATGTAAGAAAATAAATAATGCGCCTGTTAAACAGTACAGAAAAATAATTTTTAGTAAAATAATAGCATATTGATTTTAATTCTCGTTGGTGAAGAAAGGCTCTGTTTGCCCATAGATTTTAGCACGATTTAATTTACATTCATTCAGGAACGTATAATGTCTAAAAGTTATGCGTGAGGGGAAAACCTTCCGCGCGTCCCGAGTAAACAAGGTCGGATCACGCCTTGTTTCTATTATATTCTCCCCTTCTTTGAATCGGATTCGAACTAGGCTTTGTTGGGTGACACAAATGTTTTCAGCGGAGTCTTTGAATACTATTTGTTCATTGTAAGAAGAATGCCTTGGAGAATGTTGCATTCTTCAGAGAGTGTTCCCCAAGGTAAATTGCATTCTTCAGAATGCACTGCAACGGAAAGGGAATGTCTAGGGAAGTTAAGAAAAGGAGAAGAGATTAAAACATGACGTAATGGAGGCATAAATGCAAGTGAGCAGAGAGAGAGCGAATGGGAGATGAAGTATGAGGATAACGTGAGAGAGGAAATAATGTGGAAAAAACGAGACACAGAGAGACAGGAGGATTGCAGAAAGGAAGAGAGAGAGATAGACGTCGGAATATTCAAAAGAAAGTAAGAGAAGAGAGAGAAAATGAGATAAGAGAGAGAGAGAGAGAGAGAGAGAGGGAAAATAATGTGGAAAAACGAGACTCACAGCAGCAGAAGGAATGCAGAAAGGAAAAGAGAGAGAGAGAGAGAGAGAGAGAGAGAGAGAGAGAGAGAGAGAGAGACGTCGGAATATTCAAAGGAAATTAAAAGAAGAGAGAGAAAATGAGATAAGATAAGACGATAACAACGTGTGTGTGTGAGAGAGAGAGAGAGAGAGAGAGAGAGAGAAAGGGAATAATGTGGAAAAACGAGAGACAGAAAAACCAGGAGGATGCAGAAAGGGGGAGAAAGAGAGAGACAGACATGAACGTCAAAATATAGAGAAGAAGAAATGAGAGAGAAAGAGAGAGAGAGAGAGACAGAGGGAAACATTGTGTAAATATGCCTGTGTATGTTATATCAATATGTCTGATAGACGTTGTTTAAATATGTCTGTATACGGACCCCAAAGAGACGTTAGAGTCTGAATAAAGAGAGGATGAAATAAATTCTGGAAAAGAATTAGAGAATCATCTTTTATTGACTGGCCGCCTTTTGTTAAAAACTAAAAGCG
>NC_061095.1:727279-732279 GCF_015104395.2 Macrobrachium nipponense
CAAACAAACAAACAATTTATGAAAATAAATGAAAAAGGATTAAGAAATAGGAGACAGATTTTTTGACAAACAAACAAACAATTTATGAAAAGAATGAAAAACGACCAAGAAAAATGAAACATATTTTGACAGACAAACAAACAATTTATGAAAAGAATTAAAAAGGAACCAGAAAAAATGAAACATATTTTGACACACAAACAAACAATTTATGAAATGAATGAAAAAGGAACGAGCAAATGGAGACAAATATTTTAATAAACAAACAAGACATTTATGAAAAGAATGAAAAAGGAACAAAAAAAATGAGACATATTTTGACATACCAACAAACAGTTTATGAAAAGAAAGAAAAAGGCCAAGAAAAAGGGGACATATTTTGACAAACGAACAACGAATTTATGAAAAATAAATTAATCGAAAAATGACACGACATGAACATACGAACGAAACAAAGGAGCGTAGCTTGAGATGAAGAAGGCAAAAACAGTAATTAGAGAGAGAGAGAGAGAGAGAGAGAGAGAGAGAGAGAGAGAGAGAGAGAGAGAGAGCCAGATGGACAAAAGGGGTGAACCCTTAATTGGGAAGGGATGGAAAATGACGGACCGGATGAACGAAAGAAGGGTAATATTGAAAACTAAGAAAGGGAAGCAAAAATGGCTGCAGATTCAGGAAAGGGGTTGCTAAATGAGGAGAAACAGAGAGAGAGAGAGAGAGAGAGAGAGAGAGAGAGAGAGAGAGAGAGAGAGCTCTTGCAAAGACACTGTTGGGAATAGAATATAGTTCTTGCTACTTAAAATCACAGAGAGGAGAGAGAGACAGACAGACAGACAGACGACAGACAGACAGACAGACAGAGACAGGTAAATGGCAGGATACATGATAAAAAATAAAATATATTAATTAATTCAATTCATATTCCTTTCTAGAATATAATCCCGTCGGGCAACGGGAAATATACGAGTTTTCTTATTTAAAAGATTGAGCAGTGTGATATATATATATATATATATACTATATAATATTATATATATATAATATATATATATATCAATATATATATAAATATATATACATTTTTTTAAATTTAATCTAATTTAATCAGCTCCCACCCGTCAAGAAATCACAGAGAATCAGCGAATGAAAACGCACAACAAGACAATTTCGGGTAAATCTGGATGAAAAGTATATATAAATAAATAAATGTAATAACGGATGTGAAAGGAAATGAAATTAAGACACGGTTAGGGAAAGAGAGGAGGTTTTCGTTCGCCCCAAAAAGGGAAAAAGAAGAAGAAGCAGAAGAAGAAGAAGAAATAAGAAGAAGAAGAAGAAGAAGAAGAAGAAACGCGAAACAAAGGAAGGAACGTTTGTATGATTATTATCATTATTATTATTATTATTTATTTATTATTATTATTATTATTATTATTATTATTATTATTATTATTATTATCATATTATTATTATTATTATTATTATTATTATTGTTATTATTTTGTATAAGTTCCATAGTAATATATATACATTTTACATAGTTGCACCTGTACTCGGCATTGAGAGATCTACACTATTATTATTATTATTATTATTATTATTATTATTATTATTATTATTATTATTATTATTAATTATTATTATTATTATTATTACTTTATTTCTTTGCTGTTTCCAAAATGACCTTGAATATCGTATTGAAATACAGTTGAAGTTTATATTAAAATGGTGTTTATTTCATGTTAAATTTAACCTGAACTTTTAGTTCGCATAAAAGGGGGCGTGTCCAGAGTAACGTCAATAATCAGAAACACCATGAATTTTCGTGAGACTGACACGAATTCGTTATGAAAACCTTCACGAAATTTCCAGTCAGAAGTATCACGACGGCTCTCTCTCTCTCTCTCTCTCTCTCTCTCTCTCTCTCTCTCTCTCTCTCTCTCTCTCATTTTATTTTCCTTGTAACGAATCTCTACCCCGGAATTGGATTACCATTAATGAGAGAATTCTGCATAATCCGATAAGACCCCTTTTGCCTGGACCTCAAAGACCACCACATCCCCTCGACAGGAATTAGCGTCTCCGTGTCCCCAAAATTAGAGCGCGTAACCCCCCCCCGCCCCCCTCCCCCAATTAGAGCCTTCTGCTTCGCGTCGTCAAATGAGCTGGGATTGACTACGGTCTAATTATGGATTCTTGGTTGTGGGATTTTAGCTTTTTGGTTTTGCCTCTTTTTTTTTTTTTTTTTTTTTTTTTTTTTTTTTTTTTTTTTTTTTTTTTTGTTTTTTTTTTTTTTTTTTTTTTTTTTTTGAAGAGAGAGAGAGAGGAGAGAGAGGAGAGAGAGAGAGAGTCTTCAAAAAGTGATTTTTTTAAGGATTGTTTTTATAGAGATATTTTTTCATTGTATGTCACGATTTCTTTTTGTACATTCCGTCATTGAAACTGAATTTTTTTTAAGGATTTTTGTCTATTTATTTATTTTTTGTAAGAGAGAGAGAGAGAGAGAGAGAGAGAGAGAGAGAGAGAGAGAGAGAGAGAGAGAGAGAGAGAGAGATTCTGTCTTTAGAATTTATAAGTTTTTTTGTGAGCAATTTTCCTTGGAGATTCCTCCTTTAAAACTGACTTTTTTTTATGAAAAATTTTTAAAATAGATTCTGTCTTTGAAACTCACAAGTTTTGTATTATAAGGCTTTTTTCAGAGAGATTAGTGTCATCTGTTCTTACAAGAATCAGAGATTTTATAGATAAGTTTTAACTGTTTTTTTTAAACTAAATTTCAGCTTGGAAATCATAATATTTTTGGACAATATAATAGTCAAGATTCTTATGTAGAATTTCCAATCCACGAAAAAACAATGAAAATTATACTTAGAAAAAATATTATGAAAATAATAGTTACAAAACACATAATGAAAGTTATACTTACAAAAAATATTATGAAAATAATAGTTACGAAAAATATGATAAAGATTACACTTACAAAAAAAATATGATGAAAAATTGTAATTACAAACGAATATGATGAAATTTTTTGTTTATTTTGTACACCCCATGAATAAAAATATAAAATAAATATAACGTAAAAAAAAAAAAGTAGGCCCGGTCCCGTGCAATCAGCGACTGGCAGGGAAAAAAGAGAGAGAAGAGAGAGAGAGAGAGAGAGAGAGAGAGAGAGAGAGAGAGAGAGAGAGAGAAGGTCCTCCGTAATAAAACCCGGAATTAAACGGAACACGGGTCCAGTAGTCGAAGCTTCCCCTGTTGACCGGACCATGAGAGCTTTTAGGTTTGCCCCCCAGCCCCCCCCCCCCCCCCCCCCCCCCCTCTCTCTCTCTCTCTCTCTCTCTCTCTCTCTCTCTCTCTCTCAAATTTCATTTATTTTCTTCGCGTCTCCATTTTTGTGGTGAGGGAGCGAGTTCTTTGTCCACGCCTTAATATGAAATCGTTGGTTCGTTGTTCAATTTTGTTATGATATATTAATCCTTTTATCTTCTTTTATATTAAAAAATCACAATCACTTCGATGGGACATTAATGTACGTTTTGGGATGGAATAGAACCAGTTGCCCAATTCACAAGGCTACCCTACCTGTCAGTATTGCAGACACCGTCGCCAGCAGAACGGACAGGACGACCGAAGGGCCTGCCCATTCAGCCGCCCCTACGCCCACGTACACATATCCGCCCACGCCCACGACGCCGCTCATACCTGAAAATAAAAATAAAGAGAGAGAGAGAGAATTAGATTCCAAATCAGTCGGTCTGTCATTATGTAAAGTCTTTTTGTACAGAGCAATTTCAAAATTTTTCGTTTAAAATTTATTAATGTTTTTTTTCAGGGAAGGATGGCTATCGTTCCAAGCTTTTGTCCCAAAGCCGGGAAATTTATTTTTAAATTGAATTCATTTCAAGCTTTGTGAATAGTTTGTCAAATTAATTCATATCATTCATTAGTATTGTAGGCTACACTGATTCACTTCGCTCCTAAAAAGAGAGCCTAATGATTCATATTATTCATATTACTCACTGCTTTAGAGGTTTACCTCGGCGTGATATACCTTCGTAATTTGTTCTAAAGGCACTTTGAATAATTGCTTTTTTCTTTTGTTTTCGCTTACTCGGGGCGTAAGCCTACAAACTTCTTTGTTGTTGCTGTTGTTGTGGGGTTAGGAAAGATCTATGGAGGAGTCTAGAAAAAAGGTCAGAAAAGGGTGATTCACGTTGAGTTTAAGATACAGCAATTTAAAGAAAAAGGATATTTGTGATTTATCTATTAGATTGAAAATGTAGAAAATAAATAATGTGTATGTCAAACAGCACAGAAAAATTACTTTCAATACGCAGCGTATTTAATGTCATTTTCTTTGGTGAAACAGGCTCTATTCAACCGTAGATTTTAGCACGTTGTAATTTACGTTAAAAGTTAGGAATATCATATTTATAACTTATATGTGAGGGGAAAATTTTCCTCCCGTCCCGAGTAAGGTGGAGGTCGATCTTGCCTTGCTTCTTTTGAAGTGTCTCGTTCTACGAACATTATTACATCTCGAGTGTACGAAATATAATGTTGAAAAGACGATGAATACCATCCTCATCTGGGTTTTTCTTCATGTTCACGACATTTAACAGGAAACTTGTCTTCAAATATAATGTTGAAAAGACGATGAATACCATCCTCATCTGGGTTTTCTCCTGTTCACAGACATTTAACGGTGAAACTTGTCTTCATTATTATTGAATTACTCTCATTGAACAACATTATATAAGCAACATTTGGGAAGTATAATGACTGGACTCCCCCTCTCCCCCATTTTTTTTTTTTTTTTTTTTTTTTTTAGCTAGCATGCTGGATTTGAGAACTTTTGTCCGTCTCCAGCAAGGCTATATAAGATTAGTTGTCTGAATAGTAGTTTATCTCTTCATTGTGACAGCAGGAATGTTGTTCTCATTGCCGTGATGAGTTTTCTAATAATAAAATTTATATATATGTATATATATATATATATA
>NC_061095.1:737279-764779 GCF_015104395.2 Macrobrachium nipponense
CATACATATAATATATATATATATATTATATATATATATATATATATATACATAATAAATTCTTCTGTTAAAACAGGATACGTCTCAAGTATAAAAGTCCCATTGAAAACACTCTTGGTTTAAATATAGTCATTAGCTTTGAACTAGACTGTTTTAAAGGGCCTTTTATACATGATATATATATATATATATATGATATATATATATATATATATATATATCATATATATTATAAGCCACAAGTCAGCGCGTGCTTAGTTGATTGCCAAAGCAGCAGCATTGTTTACAGCATACAGGAGACTGCTAGATCGCCTTTGATCGTCGCGATTGCTTCGCAAACAGATGCCAACGACCAAACAAAACAGGCTGGCAAACAGATGCAAGCAAAGCAAACAAAGCAGATGTAAACAAACTGACATGTCTGTGGTGTTGGTAAGAGTAACCAGATGTTGAAATGTTGACCGTAGTGCATGTTTGGTCCGGTTAAATAAACATGAATATAAACATGATATTTTGTCATTTTTGTGAAGTTAATTATGAGAACTTTTTTTGTTTGTTTTCTGAAAAAAATTAAAAAGATATTCGACGAATATTGTGTTTTTCTTTAGATGAAAATATCTAACAGAGTTGAACACATACGATCTAAGCAAATGAACAAACACATTCTTTGATATATGAAACAAAAACAATGAGGCGATTGTTAAATAAAAGCACATGATTGGGCCATCAAATACTTCGTTTTTTTTTAAATCAATTTTAGAACAATTCTAATTATAGACGTAACTGCTTCAATACCTCCCTTGCAATGCAAAAAAATGCATGTGCAGTGTGCGTTTGTTGTATAGTTTAAATGTATTTATATGTATGTTTACATTTAAATATATATATGTGTATATATGTGTATATACATATATTATAGATATTTATTATATGAAACTCCTATTAATTTATTTTTCATTTTTATTTCGATGTCAGTAGCATAGAAGTCGCGACGCCACATATTGCAACTTTAAATCAATCAGTCAACCAACCCCTTGCAATACTTCCCAGCAGTGTCGATCATTAACGTCGTAAAAAAAGTCCCATAACATTTCATTTTAATACTCCAATATATTCCCCATTTATGTCAAATTAACCCCCACCCGCCGCCCCATCCTCTTCTTTCCCTTATCGTCTATCGCGAAAAATATAACTTATTTTCGGCAACTTCCTTCTGATCTGTTGTGGAGATATCTCCGATGATTTTCATTCACCGTCATTATTATTATTATGATAAAATGTGCGCCATCAGTCTCTCCTGAGAATTATGGAAAGAATGATCTCGACAAGAAATATTTACGGTTCCTGGAGTTTACGATCCGACCTGGTTTCAGCGGATGGGGTTTGGTGGTAATGCCACGCGTAAATCCTGGAAAAATCTAAGTGTAATACGTATCATAAATATGCGGCGAGATCCGAATGGCGTAGGAGATCGTTTCCAGCGTTAATCTGGAAATAAAAAAATCTTAACTGTAATTTGGATCACAAATAAATAAGACGGGGATGAGACGGTGTGTGTAGATATTGGTGTTTTCAGGTAGAGAAATATTAGGTTATTTATCAGCGTAGGTGATCTGATAAAGCTCGCAATTCAATACCAAATGGATGGTTTAGAAAATTAGTTTAACAAAGTTTTAACATTGCAGATATTTATAAAATTTACGTAAATTAGCGAAAGAGGAATTGTTTTAAATGCCAAATATCTAGCAAAGAAGACAAGAGCGATGGAAATGTACTGAGTTGTCAAAAAAACATTAAATTTAAAAGACGTGATATAGTATATTCATATATGTATATATATCATATATGTATAATATATATATATATATATATATATATATAATATATATATATATATATATAATTATATATATACACGTGTGCTCTCGTACCCACCATCAGCTTTGACTCCCATCAAGATACCTATATTTCTCAGTCTTATTTGCATTTCCATGCATCAATAAATAACGTGAATTAACGGTTCTCCTCTTCAGTGAACTCCATTGTAGTCCTCCAGATATATATACTCCCCATTACCTCACCTTATTATCCTCCCGGCGTCTGGTAGATTTAAGAAAGCGATATTCATACGTCATAAACTAACCCTTTTTTCATATTAAGCTCACCCACAGGCCACGCCCCCCTCGGAGCAGAGAGTTGCCAGGTGTTTCCAGGAAAGTATTTCATTGAGATATTTATTATTATTATTATTATGAGAACGAGTAGGGATGCCTGGTTTAGCATTCATTTTCCTAAAAGTGAAGTTCCTCGTTGGACGAGTATTTTGCGTGCTCGCTTACCGATTCGGTAGTCGCGAGTTCGACTCCCTGCTGTGCCAACTTTGAATCAGAGGAATTTGTTTCTCGGATCCCACAATAAGCCATAGGTCCCGTTGGTAGGTAACCAATTGGCTCGTAGCCAGGTAAACATATCTAATCCTTCGGGCTCAGCCCTGGGAGAGCTGTTAATCAGCTCAGTGGTCTGATTAAGCTAAGATATACTTTGTCCTAAAAGTAAAAACGTGTTGGGTAATCAATTTAGAATTTTTATTATTATTAAAGAGGTAACCAAAAACCATATTTCTGTAGTTATTAGCGAGCTAAAACTTGACATTACCAAAAGCATTTTTTCAAAATGAATTTTTATTATTTTTAAAGAGGTAACCAAATACTATGTTTCTGTAGTTATGAGCGAGCTAAAACTTGACATTACCAACAAGATTTTTTTTTTTATGAATTTCTATTATTATTAACGAAACCAAATGCCATATTTTTGTAGCTATTGCCGAGCTAAAGATTGACATTACCAAAAGCATTAATAAAATGAATTTTTATTATTAGTAAGGAGTTAACCAAAAGCCATATTTCTATAGTTATTAGCGAGCTAAAACTTGACATTACCAAAAGCATTTTTTTAAATGAATTTTTATTATTATTAAGGAGTTATCCAAATGCCATATTTTTGTAGTTATTTTGCCAGCGGAGCTAAAAATATTTGACATTACCAAATAAAGCATTTTTTTAAACAAATGAATTTTTTATTATTATTAAACAAAACCAAATGCCTATTTTGTCGTTATTGAGCGAGCTAAAACTTGAAATTACCAAAAAGATTTTTTTCTAAATGAATTTTTATTATTATTAAAGAGTTAACCAAACGCCATATTTCTGTAGTTATGAGCGATCTAAAACTTAACATTACCAAAAGCGTTTTTTTATATACCCACCGAAACAATTATATACTACGTTTCTCACTTATACATCAGTTACAAAGTCAAACTCAACCCCGAAGTTCTTATATATAGATTTTAATCTCTCGCAGGACTTAAGTCAGATCCATTTCACAATCCATCGTTTCACTCTTCCGTTTTTCGTTTTTCCCTAAAGTGAGTCATTAGTCGCACCTGCGTCCAGGGAGATATGGTGATGGAGGATGGCTGGGGAAGTAGGGAAAGAAGAAGAAGAAGAAGAAGAATGCGAAGGGACTGAGTTGGTCCTTCTTCTTCTTCTTCTCCTTCTTCTTCTCCTTCCCCTTCTCCTTCTTCTTCTTTCCTCGGGAAGAATACGGGAACACCACCAACGCCACCAGCTGCGTCGAACGAGATCTTTCCCCTAAGTAATGGAATCTGGTTACGAGAGGGCCGGGGGTGGGGGGTGGGGGCGAAAATGTAAACCCCCCAACCCACCCCACCCATCCACCCATCCACCCAACCGGCTGATCACCTCTTTCGAACCATTTGTTTCAATTCTGTGTAAAGCTGTGCTGGGATGCTCTGTAGATATACAGGGTAGGGTTGTGTGTGTTTGTGTCAATGGTTTTGTAGGTTCTAGGGTTTATTCTGTAGATATACAGGGGTGTGTTTTGTATTTCATAGAGTTTACTCTGTAGATTTACAAGGGTGTATTTATGTCACTGGTTTTGTAGTTACTAGGGTTTATTCTGTAGATATACAGGGGTTTGTTTACGTCACTGGTTTTGTAGTTACTTGAGTTTACTCTGTAGATATACAGGGGTGTGTTTACGTCACTGGTTTTTAATTACTTGAGTTTACACTGTAGATATACAGGTGTGTGTGTGTTTGTGTCACTGGTTTTGTAGTTACTAGGGTTTATTCTATAGATATACAGGAGTGTGTTTACGTCACTGGTTTTTTGTAATTACTTAGTTTACTTCTGATTATACAGGTGTGTGAGTGTGTGTTACTTGGGTGTAGTTACTTGAGTTCTCGCGAGATATACAGGTGTGTGTGTGTTACTGGTTTTGTAGTTACTTGAGTTTACTCTGTAGATATTACAGGGGTGTGTTTATGTCACTGGTTTTGTAGTTACGTTAGTTTCGAAGTCCTTTTATAAGTATTTATATTTTATGTGTTGGGAATTTTAACATAATTGTTTTGGTAAGTATTATTTATATTTTACTTTAACAGTTTATTTTCATTTTTTTTATAATGGATTGGCTGCAGGGTGATGTACGTAGTTGTAAGGTGCTTATGATTTATGAATCTCTCTCTCTCTCTCTCTCTCTCTCTCTCTCTCTCTCTCTCTCTCTCTCTCTCTCGTACTGATCATCCATCTCATATCACTTTCTCACAGAAAGTACGTCAGTCTGCCACTCGCTAATCACACAGATATATACTCTCTCTCTCTCTCTCTCTCTCTCTCTCTCTCTCTCTCTCTCTCTCTCTCTCTCCATGCTTGGAGCCAGTGAAAAGTCATCACTTGTAATTAATACCTGGCTCAAACGCGTCCTCTCCGTCTCATTAGCGGGGATATGTAAAACTGTCGCCTCTTTTTTTATTTTTGTTGTTGGGGGGGGGAGGCGCTGACGGGGGCGGGAGTGGAGCGAGGGCATACCCACCCACCCCTTTTGCGAGGTTCTTCCACGGTTAAACACCCCCCGCCCCCAACACCCCAACCCTGAGATGAAAGGCCGTCGGTTTAAAATCCTTGATTGGTGTATATCACTCAGAGGGCGTTGTTGACTTGCCTTGCCTTCAAAGGTGAGGAAGAAGGCAGGTAAACAGGTGAGTAGATGAGTGGGCAGGTTGACAGGTGAGTAGATGACTTGGCAGGTTGACAGGTGAGTAGATGACTGGGCAGGTAGGCAAGTGAGTAACTAAGTGGGGCAGGTAGACAGGTGAGTAGATGACTAGGCAAGTAGACAGGTGAGAGAGTATCTTGGGACAGGAACCTTGTGGATTCGACGATACCTGGTAGATTGGACGATACCCAGATGCACATAGTTTACCTGATTCCTAGAATAGAACCAAATAGATACAAGGTGAGCAGGTAGACTTGAGTAGATGTATGGAAGAGGGATTAATTAGATAAGCAAGTAGGCATGTGTTTGCCTAGTACAGTTGACGAGACATAAGGCAGGTTGACAGGTCGGCCTGTAGACGCATAGCGACACCTGTACCCCGGCGAATATAACTATACTTTTAGGGTGAAAACCTATAATGGAAGAATGGTGAAGAATTTGGATAAGATAGTAAACTTAATTGGGGAGTTATTGGCTTCATAACAGAAAGAAAAGGTTATTCATTTCAGAGGTATAAAACAAGGAAAAAAAGATAATAGCTAAACGGGCAGAAAGACGGCGTTTGAATGAGAAATAAATTACCTGGAAGATGTCTCATTTTCCTCCTGAAAAGAAGGACGTATATTACCTACAGATTTAAGCTCAAGGGAGGATGTTACACAAGTGCTTATTCAGCAAAGATTAAAATGGATTTTGGCCGGAGTCAAAAGCTCGCAGAAGCAGGAAGCAGGATTGGCAGCGTGGACATCAAATGCAGCTGTCAAAAATTGAGAGCGACGAAGTTAGCCCCCCTCGCAAAAATCTCGAAGTAAACAGAGATAAAGCCTCTTCGAGGAAAGAATTTAAAAAAAAAGAAGTGGAGAAGGAAGAAAGATAAAAAAGTATGATGAAAGATGGAGGAGGAGAAAGACGTTTCTTTCTCTCACTGAGGAAACTGTTGAGGGAATACAAAGGGATTTTTTTTGGGGGGGTTGGGGTTTGGGGGGCGTTCAGAGTCCTTTCCCTTGCTAAACCTTGCGTATAATTAATCTCATCGCTTAACAAAGTGGGATTTTTTTGGCATAATGAAATTAGTTATATTTTTCTTTATAAAATTATTTTATTTTTATTCCTATTTTTTCCCCCGGTCCTCCTTGTCATGGTAACTTTGTGCATAGTTCAAACGGAGATGCAATGCATTTCTGCCCGTAATACAATTATCTTTGGATTTTAACAATTTACGTATATTTTTTTGTCCGTACTTATAAATTTGTTCATTTATTATTCCTTAATGAACACCATATTCTTTGGAAGCTTGAATCTCAGGTCAGTGGCCCCTTTGGTGGGCTTCTTTCACATGAATAAGGTCCATCTTTTGAATAAGAATATAATAATAATAACAATTAAACTCTCTCTCTCTCTCTCTCTACACATTCCCTAAACAGAAACACTATTTTTAGAACCGAGTTCCACTTCAAGGCAACTTCTGAAAAAAAAGTATTCTTGGTTTTCCACAGCGGATAGACCTAGCGTCTGTATTGCATAGGTTTCAAACTTCTTTGGCCTTATTGTATCTTTTCTTTTTTTAAGTTGTTCTCGGGAAATATTTGCGTAATACTATTGTATTTTTTGACGGTGGGTAGACATTGATTTTTTTTAAACGTAATACGTTTCTATCTAAGAATTTAAGACTCTGCACGATACCAGAAAAGGCTGAAGTGGTTCGTCGTAAGTAGATGTATTGTAGAGAGAGAGAGAGAGAGAGAGAGAGAGAGAGAGAGAGAGAGAGAGATCACGGACTCCTCTTCAACAATACTTCTTCCTCTTCTTCTCGTTCAAGAAACTTATCAAGTTAGTACAAGTTAGGAGGTCTTTAGCGCTCGACCTGATCTCTTCGCCTCGACACGTAGCAGGTACTCTCCGGAATTGAACTGCGAGTCCATCTCTCTCTCTCTCTCTCTCTCTCTCTCTCTCTCTCTCTCTCTCCATCTCCTCTCTCTCTCTCATACATATCTGTGATGCTTGTAAAACCTCAGATAAAAAAACTGAGTAAAAGAAAACACGTCTCGTACGTGATAATGAGCAAAGGTGTTTGTTTAGTCTCTCTCTCTCTCTCTCTCTCTCTCTCTCCTCTCCTCTCCTCTCCTCTCTCTCTCTGTTTCTTTATTTGCGCTGCCTAAACCAAGAAAAATAAAATACCGGACCCTGTTTGTCATGCTAATTAAAGATCTTTGGAAAAATAAGGCAGGTAACCTCCTCCTTCCTCCTCTCCTCCTCCTCCTCCTCCTCCTCCTCCTCCTCCTCCTACTCCCATCCTCTCTTTTATAAGTATTTATATTTTACGTGTTGGGAATTTCGACTTAGGTTTGGTAAGTATTATTTATATTTTCCTTTAACATTTAATTTCTTTTTTTTTATAGCGGGGTGATGTATAGTTGTAGGGTGCGTATGATTACTAACTCTCTCTCTCTCTCTCTCTCTCTCTCTCTCTCTCTCTCTCTCTCTCTCTCTCTCTCTCTCTCTCTCGTGGTAGTTGCTTAACATGATCTTTTTACGAGACACAAAGACAGATTATGACAGAAATTGATATTGTGATAAGTAAAAAAGTTTCTCTATCTCTCTCTCTCTCTCTCTCTCTCTCTCTCTCTCTCTCTCTCTCTCTCTCTCGGAACACAGCTATATATCGGATAAAGGCGAAATCTCGATGTAGACTCTATCCAAATAGTCAGGAAGAAAAAAGATAAATATCTAAATGGTTTAGATTTTAGTCAGCCATATTTCTTTCCCAATCTTGGAAGGTGTTTACACACTCTCGCATTTGTTTCGACCCTTTCTTTTTTTAAATATCCTTTAGATATTTGCATGAGGTCCCCATAAATCCCTGTTTAAAAAAAAAAAAACAGATGTATATAGCTTTCCCGTCAGGGTTCATTAAAAGTTCTAAGAGTTTCTCGACCTTTTGTATCGAGAGCTGATCTAAAGCTCGACTTTCGAGAGACCCTCCAAGTTTAGGCTTCAGGAATGATGGATAAGGCTATTCATTTTCCCGAGGTATCGAGTTAGAGAGGAAGAAGCAGCTCCTCCTCCTCCTCCCCCTCCTCCTCCTTTAATATATATTCCATCAAGGGACAAGTTCAGACGGTGATCTTCTTCCAAGTTTTGGTGCGTGATAAGGGCAAGGCGGGAGTTTAAACAGCGTATCTTGCATTCTTTCCGAACGCTCTGATGTTTGGAGGGAGGAGGACTATATAATATATATATATATATATATATATATATATTATATATATATATATATATATACTATATATATATCTACTATCATATATATATATATATATATATATATATATATATATATATATATATATATGCATATATGCTTTAAAAAATCACAGTAGATGCACGTGACTTCATTAAATAAGCGATATCACAAAAGTGGAAGTAGATGATGCGTTTCGTACACTTAGAAGCAGACGGTATGGCTTTAATCAAACGGTTCCTGTCGATTGGAAGAATCGGATGCTGGATTATTGCTACGGAAAATTGAGAAAGTGCTGCAACCGTCTTGAAAGGAAGCTTCAAGTCAAGCTGAAGAATCTTATTGCTGAAAGCGACTGGACTAAGCATGCCAACGTGGACTTCATGATTAATTTATCAGACAAACCAGTGGATAGTGCTACGACAGCGGCTTTGGGATATGGGTTAAGCTTTGGTGTATTTAATGCTAACCTGGACTGTGTCGGCATTTCAAAATCCTTTTGTTATTTGGAAAAATTGAATCAAAACCTATGCCCTGATGATATCAATATTTGTAAAGGTATTGTGTATGGTGCTATGAGTAAACCTTCTCCCCCTAATGTACCCGTGAGATTTCTTCAGGCTTTTAAGAAAATTAAAGAAGACGAAACAGTGAAAGTGACAAAAGCAGATAAATCTAATGCAGTGGTAATAATGAATAAAAGTGACTATGTAAGTAAAATAATGACATTGCTAAATGATACTGATGCTTATACGAAACTGAGGTCTGATCCTACACAGACAGTGAACTCCCATTTTAATAAACACATTAAATCCATTTTGAAGGGCTTGGACCATTTAATTAAACAGTTTACAACGCAATGTTTTAATGGGGAATTTTTTGTACAAAAGTTTGGCATGGCTATGGGTAATCCCTTATCTCCTGTACTTAGCAATATTTACATGGAATTTTTTTAGACAAAACTCTTACCAAGAAATTTGCCCCCAAAAAGTTATATGGTTTAGGTATGTGGATGATATTTTCTGTATTTGGCCAGTTCACGAAAATCTCCAGGAATTCCTTAATAATCTCAATAATTTAGTCCCTTCTATAAATTTATTGTAGAGGAAGAAAGAAATTGTAATTTGAATTTTCTTGATGTAACTGTCCATAGAAATGATAGAAATTTCACCTTTTCAGTCTTTCGGAAATCAACTAACATTGCATCTTTTGTTCATTACTACTCCAATCACCATCAAAATGTTAAATTCTCTGTTTTTTCTGGGATGTTCCTAAGGGTTTTACGTGTCTGTAGCCCGCAGTTTATTGACGCTGAAATTAAAACTATTTCTGATATTGCTTTGAAACTTAAGTACCCAAGGACTTTTGTAGATGTGGCATGGAAAAGAGCTAGAAAAACATTTTATTCAAGTAATGACAAACATGAATTTAGTAAGCATAACATTCTGAAATTACCCTATAATGAAAGCTTTTTAACATAAATGCTGTTTTCATTAATATTAATGTCAAGAGTTTAGTAATAAAAAATTCTCCTAAAGATCTTCCAGGCTACATATATGAAATTCCTTGCAAAAAATGTGATAAAGTCTATTACGGACAGACCGGTAAATCTCTTTTACAACGTCTAAAACAGCACCAATATTCTGTGAGAACTGGGCAAATATCGAATGCATTATTCGTACATATGAGAGATTTAAATCATCCTATTAACTGGAGTCAAGCGAGAGCCTTAATCCCATGTAATGACACAGTTAAAAGGAATATCATTGAATCTTGTTTCATCAAGTCAAATAATAGAAATGTTCTAAATTTAAGTCTTGGTTTATTTAAACTTGATGTTTTCAATGAAAAAAGCTGTAGTATAAATATAAGCAAACAAACAAAAAAATTAATATATTCAGTTTTTACATGTTTTGGACTGTAAAGATACTTTGTAATTTCGGTTAGGGTGAAATCTGTTTAGGTTTGTGACCGTGTGATATCCGATAATCCTGGATTATCTCTTTTAATGTTTACCCTTTTGACAATTAACCATCTGGTATTCTTGATCTTGTTGTGTACCTGAGAACTTTCTCTCCAACTGTATTTCATTCGTTCCTTGACAATGTCTTAGTAAAGACGAAAGCGCTTGGATTTCTGACTATCATTTTCCTGTGGTATTCGCTTATATATATATATATTAGTATATATATATATATATATATATATATATATATATATATATATATATATATATATATATATATATATATATATATATATATATATATATATATATATATATTATCTAATACAAGGAGCCCATAAGAACACCAAAGTATAGAGAGAAAATATTATATTTGAGGGACAGCAGTCTCTGAAATATAGTATTTTCTCTCTATATTTTGGTGTTTTTATGGGAGGGCTCCTTGTATTAGATGGAATCCTATCGTAACAGAACATTTTTTTTATCAGTCATACATATATATACTATATATAATATATATATATATATATATATATATATATATATGTATATATGTTATATATAAGGAAACCATAAAAACACCAAAATATAGAGAGAAAATACTATATTTCAGAGACTGCGTCGGGGGTGACCTAGTAAAACGGCTACCCATGGATGGATCTCTTGGTATATAAATACCGCCCTTTTCTGTAACTTTTCTCATTCATTGCCTACCTGAAGAGAGAGACGGCAGCATTCTCTGAAATATAGTTCTTACTTTCTATATATTGTCGTTTTTATGGGCTCCTTTTATATATACTCACGTATATTTGAAAATGAATGAAGAAGTCTCATAGATCTCTCTCTCTCACTCGGTGTCTCACTGTAATTGTTATGATATTCTCTTGATTGATTATTTTGCTTAATATCAAAACTGAAAGAACTATTAATAACATTTTGTTTCAGTTTCGATTAACATTTGATCTTGTTTTGTTTTTTTTAGTGTCAGCGGCCGAGGCCTTCACTGAGGACTTGGTAAGTGTTCACTTTTATCGTTTTCAACGAAATCCTCACGGGAATCTGTCACTTATTTTATATAAATCCCCATTAAAAAAGATTTGAACAGTTAATCATTTCTTTAACCCGAATAACTAAGACTCTATACTCTTTCATTTTTGTAAAAAAAAAACGTCTGAAAAAAAAAATTCTACTGTTAATTTCATCAACCCAAATAACTAAGAATTTTATACACTCATTTTTGTAAGAAACGTCTGGAAAAAGTTTTACGGTTAATATATTCGTGAATCATATATATATAATTTATATATATGAATATATATATATATATATATATATATATATATATATATATATATATATATATATATATATATATATATATAGAGAGAGAGAGGGAGATGAGAGAGAGAGAGAGAGAGAGAGGCGAGAGAGAGAGAGAGAGAGAGAGGGAGAGAGAGAGAGAGAGAGAGAGAGAGAGCAACATTATAAACATTGTATCCGTGTACTAAAATATGACGTTGTAGGAAGCCCACTAAAATTACAATTTTTTTTCTAAATTATAGTGGGCTTCCCACAGCATAATATTTATACATACATATATATAATTACAGATTCTCCGAATTTGACTTAAGACTTCGAAATTGCAGACCTGTTTTAGTGGAACACATAACATTAATTCTACTCGTCTCTCAGCTTGACAACTTGACTGTCCGGGGAGATAAGCCCCCTCTAAACCCCTACGATTCAAAACGTCATCTTGCTGTCAAACGAAACGATTTTATTATCATCAAATAATTATACAAAATAAAAATAAATCTCTCTCTGAATTTCCAGACGACCGAATCATTTCAACTTGTTGTCGTGTTTCAAGGAAAAAGCGACACGGCGACTTTTTGTCGATTTAAAAAAATGAATAAATAGAAAAAATAAAAATCTCGAATCTAGACATCGACGTTTCCCCGCAGCTTGTAATCCCGTAATCTCCCGGTTCTCGGAAAGGATTACAGAGGGATTACGCTCGCCAAATCCCATCTCCCCCACTCCCCCCCCCCCACCACGCCCCCCCCCCCCCCCCCCCTCACAAAACCACCCCGGACGAAATCCGGCATTAAAATCAACCGGGCACGAATATCTCTATCCTCCATTCTTGGGATGTGATCGGTTAAACCCCGTGATTCAGAATTAGAATGAAGGACTGTGTCGTGTGAAATGACTTTGCAAATTATTTTTTTAAAAGACCTATCAATTGATATGTTCATAGTTCATTTGTATTTCAAATAAACTGTTCATTTATCAGACAAATTACTTTAAAAGTCGCACGTGCTCATAAAACAGCGATACAATTAATATGATAATAATCATCATCTTTTTAAAAATAACTGACAGGGTATTGGGAAGTAGATGAGATTTGGCAAATGATCCAGGACAAGGCGTGATCCAACCTGCAGCTCACTCGTCGCTTGCTAAAATCCACGGTCAAGTAGAGAGTTGTTTCACCAACAAAAATTAAAATAAATCCATTGTATTATATCAGAAGTCATCGTTCTGTACTGTTTAACATGCCCATTATGTATATTTTTTTTATATTTTTATTTCCATGAATAAATCAGAAATATCCCATCCTAAAATTTCTGCATCTTGAACTCAACGCGAAACACCTTTAGTCAGACATTTTTAAGGTTTTACATACAACTTTCCTAACTACTCCCCAACAAGAACAACAACGACGAAGTAGTTTGTAGGCTTACTCCCCGAGTAAGCTAAAAATCTCCCAATTTGTAGAAATGATTGAGGGTACTTCCATCCAGAAGGCGCTTTTGGGCAGATAAGTGAGTTTGAATTACGTGTAGTCATTAGCAACTGTTAATAATTTAAACTATCTTGTCTTCCTTTACTTCCTTTTTATTTTCATTCATTTATTTTCCGTACTTTCACTTTCACATTTCTTTCTGAATAATTTTTTATAAATACTTTCTATGCATTATGGCCTGCCTTCTCTCTCTCTCTCTCTCTCTCTCTCTCTCTCTCTCTCTCTCTCTCTCTCTCTCTCCCAATCAAAAGTAAGAGAGTTGAAAAAGTCAGGTAGGAAAAGATTTTTCGATATCCCCGCCTTTTTAGGTGAGTGTACATCTCTCTCTCTCTCTCTCTCTCTCTCTCTCTCTCTCTCTCTCTCTCTCTCTCTCTCTCTCTTTCTCTCTCTCTCTCTAAATTCCCATCTTTCTTCTGGGGGCGAGTATACAAGGAAGAAATAATCATTATATCCTGAGTGTTAGAGAGAGAGAGAGAGAGAGAGAGAGAGAGAGAGAGAGAGGTCGTTCTCTCCTTTTTTCGCGCTTTTCCAAATAAAGTAAAGTAGGGGAGAGAGAGAGAAATGGTAAATTAGCGGAATTATCGCTTTTCTTATATCCTTTTCTCGCCGGGAACGTAGTAGTCATCTGGGGAAATCGACGCAGAAAGCGAGAGAAAGCTTAGGGTGAGGCCACACCGGGCGCGGGGAGCGTCGAGGTTGCAGGCGCGTCTCGGGCGGGAGAGCAGCGTCAAAACTACACATGGCCACACCAGAAACGCCACCCTCCCTCCTTCCCTCCCGCGCGTCACTCTCAGCAGTCTAAGATATACTTCTTTGCAAAGTAACGTTTGGATAGGAAATTGCCTTTAATAGAAATCGTAAGTGTCAAACTTGACGATAGAGTTCTTTGCTTGGCAGTTTATTTTGTGATAATAAAAGGTTAAAATCCATATATATATATTTTTACTTCCCATATAGTTATTACTTTAGGGGAAGTGAAAAGAAAATGTGGATTTTAACTTTTCATTATTGCAAAACTAACAGCATATACGGTTACTTTCTTAAAGATACTTAGAAAAACAAAAGAGCGAGAATTAATTGCAAATTATATAAGACGTATAATTGATTATTGTCTGAATTATGTTGAAATAAAACGATTTACCGGTATTTAAAACAAAATAGTTTAATGGAAACTACATAAAAGAAAGTAACACAAGGAAAAATCGTTTTGCTTCATTGTTAACATTAATAAAACAAAGTACAAAGTACCACGAATATTTCATAATAAGTGGATACTGCTGCACTGAGGATTCGTATAGTTATCAAGTCTATGCAGCTGGACAAGGATTATTTGAGTGGCTGAGTGCATAATAGTTGGCACCTTTAAGTTTTTGGGGGTCGAATGCATGACACCGATGGCTAACATCTGAGGGCCACTTGTTCTACTCCTCTTCCATTTCTTGAAAAAAAGTAATTTTATGGAATGGATCACAGGGATCCCACCAAGCTCTCTTCCGAAACACCTCCCCCAATTAAATGATTCTTATGTAGCCACTACCGCTGAACAGGTGACACTTCGGCAACTGATTGCCAGTTCATCTGCACGTTAGTGACCATGTCAAGTCGGAGGGTCTATTTACGTAGTGTGGTCCTTTTTCTATATTCACTTTAAATTCAGTGATGAACTCATCCCCTGGGAAAGTATTCAGACTATATAAGAACTCATTGAACGCATTCTGAAAGTACACAAATGAGAGGTGCTGAAATAACTGCTAATTTAAGCATGCATTACAGATATGGAATAATTAACTCGATATTTTACTGAATAGATAATAAATGTAGTCGCTTAAAACTTAATCGTTTCTATGCTAATATCAGTTACTTAACAATGATAATATGCTTTAAACAATTTCTAGGTTACAAATGAAAGTTCCTTAATACGGGAACTAACTTCACAACATAGTTATCAATATAATCAATAAAGGGAAGTAACCATTCAAGTAACATAGTCCCTCCCTAATCATATAGAAAATGGGGTTGTTTCGGTTGAGAAGCGCCTGAACCGCCGCGGTATTTTAAAATAAAAAAAACATGTTACATCGCCTGGCGGCAACTGCAGAGGGTCGAGCCGTCCCGCTAGTCTTGTGTGGCCACCCGCATAAGATACCTATGATTCAAACTGCCGCGGGAACCTCTTCCCTCCAACCTCCACGCTCGCCGCGTTTGGTGTGGCCTCACCCTTAGGCAGGTGAACCTTGGCTCAGATTTACTTTTTATTTACTTTCGCGTGTGTGTGTGTTTTTTCTCTCTCTCTCTCTCTCTCTCTCTCTCTCTCTCTCTCTCTCTCTCTCTGTGAAATGATTAAAAGTATCTACCATTATGATATTAAAAAACATTTTAAGATATTACTGAAATTTCTTTCGTGACAATTTTATATTTTGAATATATAAGTGTATGTATACAGATATATCTATCTATCTATCTATCTATCTGTCTATCTATCTATATATATATATATATAGAAAGAACAGCTTAGAGCTAATTATGTTGATACGTGTATTTGTTAATAGGTTCGTCTGTTTTAATGAGAATTGCTGTGTTTATAGCTGCGAGTAATACCGCTGTACATTCATAGAGAATGGTAGAATAGGCTTTAATATATGCCTGTAGTTTTGAGTGATTAGCCCCTTTCGTTATAAGTGGAATTTTTTACTCTTATTTTCGTGCGTCGTAGTAAAGGTCATTCTATGCATAGGTGTATGTATAATCCCTCGACTCCTCAGTTCTGATAATCCTTAATTGTAATTTAAAAGACACACGAAAGCTGTCAATTAATGGAATTTCTGAACAGTAAACCCTTTTACCTTCAATCGTCTAGTTGAAGTAAGGTACATAATACCCGCTTAGCTAATTCAGATGAGTGGAATGTTACTATTGGCGCTTGATTGATTGAATATGAATAATATTAATATATATATATATATATATATATATATATATATATATATATATAGATATATATATATATATATTTATATATATATATATATATCTATATATCTAGTGTGTGTGTTGTGTGTGTGTGTGCCGTGTGTGTATGTATGTATATATACATATATATATATATATATCATATATATCATATATATATATCTATATATATATATATATACCATAATTTGTACTTTGTTTCTTTTTCGTTAATATTATTATGACACTGAGTTACAAACGTTCCCTTTCATGGCAATATTTCACATGATATGAAATTTGTTATCATTGTAAAATAACGTTCAATTTTAAAGTTATCTTGTTATGCATTTAACATTTTCTAATGTAGGATATTTTTTACGAATTCATTATTTCCTATTTTCTGAAATTTTTTTCATCGAATCATTTTCACTTTTGTCTTCATGTTCATTATTTTAAAGTTATCTCGAAATAAACCACATCGGTAGATTTAACAGAGGCTATTCCCTGTGTCGCCTCTATGTAGATTTGTCCTGATTATTTAGAGGCAACCTCCATAAAATTATCTAATTAATTATCTGAATGAGATATTCTGCGTAATCGCTGTAATCGCTTCGTCCGAATTGAAAAAATGTTTACGTGAGAGTCCGAGAAAGGATTTCAGATTCTTGTTTAGAAAATGGTTAAGTTGTGATGTTCAATAGAAGTGCTTGGATATATATATATATATATATATATATATATATATATATGTACATATATATATATATATATGTGTGTGTGTGTTTGTGTATATATATATATACATATATATATATGATATAGTATATATACATACTATATCTATATATATATATATATAATATATATATATATATATATATATTGTAAATAGGATTCTAGAGCTGCTCCATAAAACTTTCCGGATCCACTCCATGAAAAATGCTTGAGCAAAATTTATTTTTATATAGATGTTAATTTATGCATGATTTATTGTTTTGAGATTTATTTACCTTCCTTTTGTTTTAAAGCATATAGTATGACTGATATCTAAATATGTTTTATTCTTACATTACAGTCTGCAATGTATATTTTTGTAGTTCGTTAAACACTGAAGTCAGGATAATTATTTTTTTTATCGAAAATTTATTTTTATATAGATGTAAATTCATGGATGATTTATTGTTGTGAGATGTATTCATTTTCGGTTTTTTTAAAGCATATAGTATGATTTTTATTCACATGTTATATTACTTACAATCTTCAATGTATATTTTTGCAATGTATTGTATACTTAAGTCAGGATTATTAACAAAAAAAATTCTCATCCAATTCCAGCTTCGATTCTTGCCAATTTTTTATACTCCTCCTCCTCCTCCCCACCCCTACCCCACTTTCACTCACACACACACACACACACACACACACACATCCCAATCACTAATATGATATTTACCCAGCAGGTAAAATACCGGGAAACTTTAATTTCAAATTCATGAAGAAATGTTTATATGAATTTTTTTTTCTTTTTGCGTAGGTACAACAGGCATCAGACGGAATATCATTTTCTCGTACGGTGATCATCAGAACTCTCTCTCTCTCTCTCTCTCTCTCTCTCGGGGGTCATCTCTCTCTCTCTCTCTCTCTCTCTCTCTCTCCCTTCCCCCGCCCCTCCCCCCGGTACAACTCTTCAATGTTTTTCCCAATACCGCCCCCATCACTGAGAGAACATTGTTTACGTTCTTCATTAGCCACCAGGTATTGAGTCGGGTTTTAAATGCAGCTGTTTGGTCAATTTTGTTTGTTGTTGTTTCGGTGTAATTGTTTGTGTTGGGGAAAGCTAGAATCGAGAATTTTTTAGTTTATTTTAAATGCAAATTTCTCGCAGTAGTATCGCTTCGGAACGAGTTTTGTTTTGAAACGTGGCGCGCGGTTCCCGTAGAGTTTCTGTGTTGATGATTTTATTCTCGATAGCCGAGAAGTTGTTATAATTAGCCTGCAATCAAGTTTGTTTTTTCGCTTTATTTTGATTTTCTCTTTGTTATGATAGAATTGTGTGAATGAAATGTATTTTACCGAAAATTGCAAGCTCAGTATGTATGTATGTAATTATTTTTTTTTTCTTACTATGTGTGCCGTTTCTATGATCACACTCTTCTGCATGAGTCCTGGAGCTACTTCCCCTCTAGTTTTTCTAGATTCCTTTTCAGGGATCTTGGGATCGTGCCTAGTGCTCCTATGATTATGGGTACGATTTCCACTGGCATATCCCATATCTTTCTTATTTTTATTTTCAGATCTTGATACTTATCCATTTTTTCCCTCTCTTTCTCTTCAACTCTGGTGTCCCATGGTATTGCGACATCAATGAATGATACTTTCTTCTTGACTTTGTCAATCAACGTCTATTTGCACGTATCACCCTATCCGTCCTGATACCATAGTCCCAGAGGATCTTTGCCTGATCGTTTTCTATCACTCCTTCAGGTTGGTGCTCGTACCACTTATTACTGCAAGGTAGCTGATGTTTCTTGCACAGGCTCCAGTGGAGGGCTTTTGCCACTGAATCATGCCTCTTTTTGTACTGGTTCTGTGCAAGTGCCGGGCATTCGCTTGCTATGTGGTTTATGGTTTCATTTTTCGTATTGCACTTCCTACATATGGGAGAGATGTTATTTCCGTCTATCGTTCTTTGGATATATCTGGTTCTTAGGGCCTGATCTTGTGCCGCTGTTATCATTCCTTCAGTTTCCTTCTTGAGCTCTCCCCTCTGTAGCCATTGCCATGTGTCATCGCTGGCTAGTTCTTTAGTCTGTCTCATGTATTGTCCGTGCATTGGTTTGTTGTGCCAGTCCTCTGTTCTGTCTGTTATTCTCCTGTCTCTGTATATTTCTGTATATTATTATTATTATTATTATTATTATTATTATTATTATTATTATTAAATTAAACAACCATGAACAGCTGAAAATGAACTAAAAAAAATATGATATAACAGGACACAAAATGTGTTGAAAAAACAGTTATATCTCAGAAATGTCCTCTCTCTCTCTCTCTCTCTCTCTCTCTCTCTCTCTCTCTCTCTCTCTCTCTCTCTCATACTACATATGAGGCAATAAAGCAGCATACCTACGAAGAAATAAATTCGATATGACAACAGAAAAGCAAATCCCGAAGAGGCTCTACCCAGATCTACACAATGACGGGAAAGAGGAAAAAATAGACAAGAAAGACAAAAATCTGCAACCTTTTGAAAAGAGGGAATTGCAGATTTGGAGAAAGATGTTACTACAAACATCCTAAGGTATGTCAAAACTATGAAATATATGGTAAATGTGCATACTTAGATGGCTATGGGGATGATTGCAGAGATCTGCATCCAAAAATATGTAAAAAACCTAAAAGAAGGAAAAGGATGTAAGTTCGACAAAAAAAAAAATGCAAATATATGCACCCTGTAGCCATGAATCATAATCAAATAAAAAACCAACCAAGTAATAAAATCCAAAATAAGAAAGAAACAAATAAAGAGAGAAATCAAGAATATCAGGTAAAAGAGAAAGCAAAACACCAATGAGATATGCAGAGGTGTCAGCAAAAAATTTCAAAGCATCAGCTCCGAATTCTACTCAAGAGATAATAACTGTATTTATTATGCAAGAGGATATTGCAGAAACGGAGAAAAAGAAAATTGCAGATTCAGACACAAAATGAATAATTATGATGAAGGAAGATCAAAGATTATTAGTTGGAAAAGTTGGATTTTTTTAATGTCAGAATTTCTGGAAATGCAAAAAAAGAACAACATACCAGAACAGGAAAGAGACATTGGAAAATCCTTATTACTACCATTATTAAATGAAGGAGAAAACACGCAAACCATCATAGTGATGAATGCGCAGGGTTTAGTTACGAGTAACTCAAAAGAAAAATAGAGTACTTAGAAGAACTAACCCAAAATGAAAAGAAAATAGATATAATGAATATAAGTGAAACCTGGTATTCCCAAGAGACTGGGAATGATGATCAAATAAAAGGGTTCCAAACTATAGATCATATAGAAAAAATAGGAATCAAGGGGGAACCGCAATATATGGGAAAGACAAAAAACAAGGAAAAATATATGAGAAAATATAGTAACTCAGAATGTGAACTAATAGCGGTAGAATTTGAATCTGAAAAGAAAAATTGATGAACAGTAGAATATATAGACCTCCCACTAATACTAAAGAGTTTGACTTAATAATTGAAAAATTGGATGATATATGTAGAAATCACAAGGACTGGACTATTCTCCTATCTGGTGACTTCAACTTTCCTTTCGTAGAATGGAAAGAACGAATAGGAGACTGTGGTTGTACTTATACATATAAAAAAGAGAGTAATAGTAGTGCAGAAGATAAGAGGCAATTTGAAAGCTATTAGATATGCTACTAGAATCAACAAATTCAACAAATAAATCACCTGCCAACAGAAAGAAAATACTTTAGACCTAGTATTTGTGAACGAGATGAATTATGTTAAAGAAATAATAGTTTATAATGCGAGTATTTCAGATCATAATGTCATAGAATTAACAGTTCATTCCAAGCAAGTGAAAATAGAGATAAGCAAGAAATGAAAAATGTGAAGGATATGGAAAATACAACTTCTACAGTAAAATATAAAATGGTCAGAAATTAATGAAGAATTAAACAAAGATTGGGATAACATTTTCGTAAGTGATGACATAAGGTAATACGGAGATATTATATAAAATATTGGAGAAAATAGTGGATAAATATATACCGAAGAAGAAAAGTAAACATCATTCATGCATACCAAGAGACAGAAGGATCTGTTCCAGAAAATCAGAAAGTGGGAAAAAGGTCTTGCAAAAGAAAAAAAATGCATGGAAAGTTATAGACTAAAAAGTAAGATAGAAAATGCAGAACAAAAGATTATACAATCAAAAGAAAATGAAAAACGGGGACTTGGAAGAAAAAACCCTATTAAATATCAAGCAAAAACAACCCCAAACTATTATACTCATATGCGAAGAAGATGAATAAAAGAAGAATAGAAATAGGCCCTCTGAGAATTGAAGGGAGATTAACGAATGAAAAAAAGGAAATTTGCAACATACTGGCAGAACGATATAAGAGAGAATTCACCCCTAGAATAGATAATGAAGATAATGATATAGGAAGTAAGGGACGAAAATGTGGAATATTTAGCTGACATAGAAATTAATGAAGCTGATATTGTGGCAGAGGCAATTAATGAAATTAAAAATGGAGTTGCTGCAGGGCCGGATGGAGTCCCTGCTATTTTGTTAAAGAAAGTAGTTCATTCTATCGCAAAGCCACTTGCAATATTATTAAGACAAAGTGTAGATACAGGCAAGATTTATGATGAGCACAAATTAGCATATATCAACCCTACTTTCAAAAGTGGATCAAGACTAGAGGCAAGTAATTATAGGCCTGTGAGTCTAACATCACATATTATGAAAGTGTATGAAAGGGTAATGAAGAAAAATATTATGAAACATTTAATAAAAAATAATTTGTTTAATATAGGACAACACGGTTTCGTACCCGGAAAAAGTACACAAACCCAACTGTTAGTCCACCGTGAGAAACATATTCAAAAATATGAAAAGCGGAAATGAAACAGATGTGGTTTATCTAGACTTTGCAAAAGCTTTTGACAAAGTAGACCATAATATATTAGCAAAGAAAATTAGAAAACACAATATCGTAGATAAAGTAGGAAGATGGTTAAAAGAATTTTTACACAACAGAAAACAGATAGTTATTGCAAACGATGAGAAATCGGATGAAACCAAGGTAATATCCGGTGTGCCACAAGGTACGGTGCTAGCTGCAATATTGTTTGTTATTATGATTGAAGACATAGACAGTAATGTTAAGGATTCGGTAGTGAGTAGTTTCGCTGATGACACAAGAATAGTAGAGAAATTACTTGTGATGAAGATAGGAACGCTCTACAAAGAGACCTTAACAAAGTATATGATTGGGCAGAGGTAAATAGGATGGTATTTAACATCTGATAAATTTGAATCAATACTTATGGAGACAGAGAAGGAAAGCTATATGCATATAGGGGACCTAATAATGAGACAATCACAAATAAGGAAGCAGTTAAAGACCTTGGTGTGATGATGAATAGGAACATGTTATGCAATGATCAAATAGCCATTCTGTTGGCAAAATGTAAAGCAAAAATGGAATGTTGTTACGGCACTTCAAAACAAGAAAAGCTGAACACATGATTATGCTTTTTATAAAACATATGTTCGTAGTCCACTTGAATATTGCAATATGATATGGTACCCCCACACTATCAAAAGGATATTCACAAATAGAGAGTGTACAAAGGTCCTTTACAGCTAGAATAGAAGAAGTTAAGGACCTAGACTACTGGGAAAGACTACAATCCTTAAAATTATATAGTCTAGAAAGGAGAAGAGAACGCTACATGATAATTCAGGCATGGAAACAGATAGAAGGAATAACAGAAAATATCATGGAACTGAAAATATCAGAAAGAGCAAGCAGAGGTAGAATTAATAGTGCCCAAAACTATACCAGGAAAAATAGAAGCACACAGGACATTAATCCACTACGCACCAGCATCGATAATGCAGCGTCTATTCAATGCGTTTGCCAGCTCATCTGAGGAATATATCAGGAGTGAGCGTAGATGTGTTTAAGAATAAGCTCGACAAATATCTAAACTGCATCCCAGACCATCCAAGATTGGAAGATGCAAAATATACCGGAAGATGTACTAGCAACTCTCTGGCAGACATTAGAGGCGCCTCACACTGAGGGACCTGGGGCAACCCGAACGAACTGTAAGGTCTGTAAGGTAAGGTCTGTAAGGTCTCTCTCTCTCTCTCTCTCAGGATAGAGATTTAGTAACTGAATTTGCTATTCTTAAAAAAAATAGTCGACAAGAAAACGAGGAAATATATGGCTCAAAAAATACATCTTTTAAAGCTTCAAGAGAGAAAAAATAAAATATTTTGTTAAGAAAAGAAAAAGGTTAAACTACTACTCTGAAAAAAAAACTGAAGTTTTTAACGAAAACAAGAAAATATTTGGCTCATAAAATATATCTTTTAACCCTTCAGAGAGAGAGAGAGAGAGAGAGAGAGAGAGGGGGGGGGGGGGGGCACTCACTCCTATTATGAATTAGAGAAAATAGTCTTCAACAAAAAAAAAAAAAATATATATTGCTAAAAAAATAATACATATATCTTTTAACTCGTCAAAAAAGAAGAAGAAAAATACTAGTTGTTTGCATCCTACCGAACCTCTTATCTAGCGGTGTTTTGCCGAAAAGCTTGTAACCCCCTTCAATAACCCCCACCCCCCGCTCCCCACCCCCTTGAAACATTTCCCTTCCAATGATTCCATTAAGGCGAAAGAAGAAAACGTAAAACGGAAAAGAAAAATATATGAGACCTTTATTGTTCCGCATGAATATATTCAGAAGGCTTTGAAGGCCGAGGAGGCCGCGTTCAACAGACTCGTATTGTATCGGAGATCTGTCAGGGGGAGCGTTCGGTGAGGCGGCGTTTACTGGCTGTCTGGGGGAAAGAGAGGACTGGAGTATTGGTTCTCTCGTAGTAGTGACTGGTATTGTTTCTCGAAGTTGTGTAATATATCTACGTCGAAGGCTGTTCTTTGCAACAAAGGTTTTGATAGATAGGCGATACGGTTACACTCTCTCTCTCTCTCTCTCTCTCTCTCTCTCTCTCTCTCTCTCTCTCTCTCTCTCGTGTGTGTGAACTGTTGGAAAAATTCGTAGTACAGTATCTTGAATCTCTTTCTTTTCCCAATTTATTTACAAAGTTTGAAAGCCTATCACCTTTCTCTCCCTCTCTCTCTCTCTCTCTCTCTCTCTCTCTCCATATCACAACTTCCTGAAACTCGTTTTCTTCATATTAATTTGTGGTCTAGAAGCCTCTCTCTCTCTCTCTCTCTCGTAAACTGTTAAAAATAATCCGCGGTACAAGATCTCGAGTAACTCCATCAGTCTACTTATATGTGAAGTTTTATCTCTCTCTCTCTCTCTCTCTCTCTCTCTCTCTCTCTCTCTCTCTCTCTCTCTCTCTCTCCCTTGTCAGATGGACTAACAGACAATCAAAGCCAACACTGGAGGATAAACTCTGATTACTAAACCGAAAACTTCTTCAAGAAATAAGACGGAAAGTTTTTAATTGGGGATTTTTATGGAAAGGGGAGATTGGGGGGTTGGGGTTGGGGTTTGGGGGGGGAGGGGGAACCTCCAAATTTTGGTGACCCCTCGTGACCTTTCCTGACCTTCCACCTCGGCTTCGTCGGGGGAAGTTCGACGTTGAATCGAGTTAACTAATTTGTCCGCTTCGCTTTTGTTTTGTGTTATTTTGGGCTGCATTGTTTTCGTAAAGGTCAATATAAACAAAAGTGGCTTTTAGAGTTTGTGTGTTCTTGCAGGTTCCAAAACCAGGTGAACTACGAGTGTCCTTAACTGCGGATATTAAATATACGCATTTTATGTGACGCTAAATAAAAAGTCAATAATACGCTATTGCTTTTTGCGACATATCATTTTCCAGTATTCCTGTCGGAAATATTAATTTCCGGTACTCCGTATGACTGGAAGAAGTTCATTATTCATGAAATCATGATTATTAAAATGCTAAATAAATAAATGTCTGCCATCTTTACATTATTACCAATATGCCAGTGATTCAACTTAATAGTATTACCAACTGTTTATAGCATTGCCAACCCTGTTGTTGCCGTGCTACCAACATCACCATCGCTTCCAGTCTGACCAACCTCCTGTTATCAGGGATACCAACGTCACTTGAGAATGTGACAGCTCTTGACAGTTTCTTCTCCCTCCTCCTCTTCCTCCTCCTCCTCCTCCTCCTCCTACGCCCGATCCAAACTGGACCCTAGGGACGTAATTACAGGGGCTCTCGCGACGCAGGACTCGGCTGTAAAGGCGTCCCCAAGGACGGGAGACGTCCTTAGGAACCTCTTTTAGGGAGTTACCTACTTCTTCGTAAGGACAATGACTGGGGAGGCGACTCGACCTCTATCTTTGCTCCTTTGCTCCTGGGATTATCTTCGCCTTTGGTGGATAGAGAGAGAAGAGAGAGTAGAGAAGAGAGAGAGAGAGAGAGAGAGAGAGAGAGAGAGAGAGAGAGAGAGAGAGAATTTACTGTAGTGGGGTGTGTGTGAATGCATGTATACATATATGTGTTTGTAGATATATGTGTGTGTATATGTATTTATTTTTTATTTATTATTTATATTTAGATACATAAAGATTACACACACACACACACACACATATATATATATATATATAATAATGGATATATTATATATTATAATATATATATATATATATATATCATAGAGGGATCCCCACAGTAATATCCTTAGTTTATTCTATATATAGTATTTATACAAAGCTAAACTTTCTCCATCCTCTGTGGACTTGATCACAGTAGGATTTTTTTTTTTTTTTTTTTTTTGCTTAGGGTGACAATTCCACCTAGGATGGACGAAGCTTTAAGCTTTGTTATAAATATTATATAATAAAAAAGATATTTTACTGTTTTTGGATTCCCTCTATGATTTATTAGAAGCACGATACGTGTTTTTTTTAATTTTTGCAATATAAATATAGATGTATGTATGTCATGTAGTATATATATATATATATATGAAAAATATATATATTATATAATAATTATTATATATATATATATATATATATAAAATCTTTATGTATTGTAACATAGATAAATAAAAAATAAAATGCATATAGTACACATATATATTTTACAAACACATATATGTATACATACATATACATATCATTATATATATTTGTAGATATATATATATATATATATATATATATATATATGTATATATATATATATAGATATATATATATATATATATCATATATATTAGTACCATTTCATAACTGTTTACTATTTACTACTGAGAACACTATCGCCGTTTTTCTTTAGGAAAAAAAAAACTTCGATGAAAGAGGTCTCATCCTCGCCCTCCGGTTCGTCCTCCCCCGCCCCCCCCCCCCCCCCCCCCCATCCACAGGGGCGGGGGGCGCTGCTGCCCTTACTCTCCACGGCAAGGTTGGGGGCAGGGGGCACGCGCCCCCTTCGGAGTCACTCCACCATATAATTCTATTAGCCGGAATCTAACGACGATGCATAATACATGGCAATGCCTTTGGTCATTCCCAGTCACTGATTGGCCGCCCCCCTGCGAGAGCGATGAGTCTCTTAAGCCTTCGTTCGCCTTCACGAGAATCTCATTTGGATCAGAGGAGGTGTTCCGTCGAATATCGGACGGCGATTCGTTTCGCTTCGTTCTTCGTCAATTGATGGCATGGGAGAGGGTTTTCTTTTGGGGAATGTGTCTTGTTTAGCTTTTTGTTTATTTTTTTTATTTCTTTTTTTTTTAGTGTTCTGTCTGATTGGGTGGACATGACGTGACTTTCGTTTCAATCCTGTAGGAGAGGGAGAAGAGAGAGAGAGAGAGAGAGAGAGAAGAGAGAGAGAGAGAAGAGAGAGAAGTTTCTCACTTCCATCCATTCCTTCTTTGCTTACTTCCTACCTTCTCTGCATTTTTGGGTAAACCTTTATTTATTTATTATTATCATTATTATTAATTATTCGTGGACAGTACGACATGAAGACAATCTGAGATATATATAACATTTTTCCTTCAGAGTACGATTTCTTTAATAGGTCTCTCTCTCTCTCTCTCTCTCTCTCTCTCTCTCTCTCTCTCTCTCTCTCTCTCTCTCTGTATTTAAAGTTTGCTATATCTTCTCAGAGGCACCCGTTTCTTTTTAAACTTTCCAGCATAGCTGGTTATCTAATAATATTCATTTTCTCGTATTTGCACATTCATATTCTCTCTTCTCTCTCTCTCTCTCTCTCTCTCTCTCTCTCTCTCTTCTCTCTCTCTCTCTCTCTCTCTCTCACCTCGCTTGCCCAGTCCACGAAAAGGCCGTCCAAAGCAACGCCAAGAGATCATGTGCTATCGAAGACCTCATGAATAAGACCAGGGTATCCGGTCACTTGAAACTCATTTGGGGGGGTGGCGGACTGTCGGCAACTGACGCAATTTTTTCCTGCTTTGATTTTTTATCAGTGAGAAGTTATTTGTGGCTGGGTGAACCTTGAGGAAGGGTTAGATATCTTAGATTGATTTGTGAAAGAGGAAGAGGTACAGGGAGAGAATAATGTTCGGAAATAGATTTAGAATGAACTGATACAATAAAGGGAAACGAAAGAAGGGAGAGAGAGAGAGAGAGAGAGAACTAGGAAATTTTATTCGAGAACACATAGGAAAATAATAAACTTGAGGATAGGGAATGGACGAAGATGTAAAAGAGAGAGAGAGAGA
>NC_061095.1:772279-849593 GCF_015104395.2 Macrobrachium nipponense
TAAAATTTTAAAGCGATGACATTGGCTGCATAATTAGCTCCTGACTTACTCATTTAGCCGCTAGAAAAAAATGGTCAAATTTATTATCCATCTCCACTTCTCCACCTATATTATCGAGATATTCCACATGATGCTGGAGGTCTTTGAAACGAAATAAAAGGGTTTCTCGCTTCTGTTTCCAGAAAACGAAAAACGTCAAGGGAAGATCAGAGCAAGTTAATTCGCTCGGATAATTTTAGAACGAATAGCCAGTATTATTATTACGTGATAATGATTTATCAGAATATCCAAAGCTTTTATGAAGATATGACCTAATTTGCATAAGCGTTTTTAGAGACGAAATCCATCTCGTATCATGGCAATGCGAGATGATTTCGAAATCATTGTAACCCAAAGTGAATTTGGAGAACAGTTTTCGAATTCATCTTCCCCCAATTGAACGAAGCCGTGAGTTTGAAATAGCTGGGAAATATAGGAGAACGGTTTTCCGACCACTCATCTTCGACTAATTGAACGAAGCCGTGAAGGCGTCTTAGCCTCACGCTTTCGTATTAAAAAAAAAAAATGTCTCGGGTTCGTTCAGGAAGGGCCAAGGACACGCGACGTTGAATAGCTACGCGTTGGTGTTGTTGCCAGCGACTGCCTTTCATAAAGTAAAAAAATAAGAGGGGGGGAGGGGATGGGGAGGGGGCATCATTATGGATGCGTTCATGAAAGTCAAAGGGCCCCGCTGAATAGGGGATATGATAAAACGAAATGAATATCGAATATGAGAAGGGTCTTCAGCGTAAAATTGCTCTTTGAGAGAGAGAGAGAGAGAGAGAGAGAGAGAGAGAGAGAGAGAGAGAGAGAGAGAGAGAGAGAGAGAGAGAGAGAGAGAGAGAGAGGCTAAAACACGGATAAGTTTCATGAGAGGGATGAGAACAAAAAGATTGGAAGAGATGGGAATTTACAGCGATAAATGCAGAGAGAGAGAGAGAGAGAGAGAGAGAGACAGACAGACAGACAGAGAGAGAGGGAGGGAGAGAGAGAGAGGAGATCGAATTACCATGATATCTCTGAGACGAGGAGGAGACAAAGGCTTGGCAAAATTGAATTGTTTTTTTTTTTTTTTTTTATCTCGTCATTGTCTGTTCTCTTTGAAAGGGATTAGGTACCGAATTTTCGGTATTATATATATATGTGTATGTATGTATATATATATAAAAAATATATATATATATATATATAATATACACATAATATATATATATATATATATATATATATATATATATATATATATATATATATATATATATCAAATCACGGCGTTGACTGAAGGAAACAGGCCATCTACATAGTTTTTATTCCAACGTTTCGTAATAACATTTATTACATCTTCTGGGAATCTGTCTAATTCAATTAATTAAATACTAATATTATAAAACAATCTTAAATTTACTAAAAAAATTAAAAAAATTGTAAAAAGACTAAAATTTACTAAAATATACAATTACAGAAAATTATTATTTAAAAGCTGGAACCGCCAACCAACCTTAAGTTAAGAGAGAGAAAGACTGAATGATAGGAGACAACAAAAAAGGAGACACGTTAACTAAGGTACAGTTGGATGGAGGAGGTTTGGGTATTCAACTGGGGAACCAGCTGCTTAATGAGTAATGACTCTAAAATGGTAATTCTTGGGGGTTTGGTGTTTGCCCTATAATGCAAAAATCGTCTCTTTCGATATGTGTTTTGCAGATTTTTGCATGTTCCTGATATTTGAATGTTCAGGGTTGGAGAGCCTACTTCCTGTTCGGAAGCTTATTCCACGATGAGAATCGATTCTGACCTTCAGTAACCTCTTCGTAGATCCCACGTAAGTCCCAGAGTTACACTTTGGGCAAGTATATTTATATACTACATTTGAGGTCAAGAAGGGACTCAATCGATCTTTATATTTAAAGAAAGACCCAATTGTTAATGGATTTTTTGGTATTAGTTTAATACTAACTGCACCATAGTGTTTTTCCATAATCTGAGTAAACTTTTTTCTGAAGGAGTCATCATGTAAAAATGGAAATGTTTGCATAAATGACTAACTTTGGTACCGTGATAAATGTTTTCGTATTGTTAAAAAACCGCTTATTAAGAAAACTCCGAAGCCTCTTATAAAATAGCTTTTGAGGGAAGCAATTATTTTTAAAATATTCCAATAGGTAATTTATTTCCTGATTGAAGGAATGCCAGTTTGATGTGATAAAAAATGCCCTATGTATAAGAGTTGACAATGAATTAAGCTTAAAATTATAAAAACATGAGCTGTAATAATTAGATCCTAGACCCGTAAAAGTTTTCTTCCTAAAAACAGAAGTGTTAAAAGAGCCATTCTCTCGTGTAACGAGTACATCTAAATAAGCCAGTTGACTATTTTCCTCTCTTTCGACCGTAAACTTAATATTGTTATGTTGGGAATTAACATACGCTAAGAAAGAGTCAATATCAGAGTTTCTCTTGAATAATGCGAATGTGTCATCCACATACCTCACGTAAAAAATAGGGTGAAACAATACGAAAACATTTATCACGGTACCAAAGTTAGTCATTTATGCAAAATTTCCATTTTTACATGATGACTCCTTCAGAAAAAAGTTTACTCAGATTATGGAAAAACACTATGGTGCAGTTAGTATTAAAACACTAATACCAAAAAATCCATTAACAATTGGGTCTTTCTTTAAATATAAAGATCGATTGAGTCCCTTCTTGACCTCAAATGTAGTATATAAATATACTTGCCCAAAGTGTAACTCTGGGACTTACGTGGGATCTACGAAGAGGTTACTGAAGGTCAGAATCGATTCTCATCGTGGAATAAGCTTCCGAACAGGAAGTAGGCTCTCCAACCCTGAACATTCAAATATCAGGAACCATGCAAAAATCTGCAAAACACATATCGAAAGAGACGATTTTTGCATTATAGGGAAACAAAACACCAAACCCCAAGAATTACCCATTTTAGAGTCATTACTCATTAAGCAGCTGGTTCCCCAGTTGAATACCCAAACCTCCTCCATCCAACTGTACCTTAGTTAACGTGTCTCCTTTTTTGTTGTCTCCTATCATTCAGTCTTTCTCTCTCTTAACTTAAGGTTGGTTGGCGGTTCCAGCTTTTAAATAATAATTTTCTGTAATTGTATATTTTAGTAAATTTTAGTCTTTTTACAATTTTTTTAATTTTTTTAGTAAATTTAAGATTGTTTTATAATATTATTATTTTAATTAATTGACAGATTCCCAGAAGATGTAATAAATGTTATTACGAAACGTTGGAATAATAAAAAACTATGTAGGCATTGGTTTTCCTGTTTCCTTCAGTCAACGCCTGATTTGATGTATTCCTTGGTCGTCACCTGCCTGCCCCTTGGTTGTATATATATATATATCTATATATAGTGTTCCGAAAAATATTCTATATCGTTTACTCTGTGTATTTATTTACACTGCATAAATGTTAATGCGTCCTCTCTCTCTCTCTCTCTCTCTCTCTCTCTCTCTCTCTCTCTCTCTCTCTCTCTCTCTCCATAAAAGCAAAGAATACACATTTAGATACTATGTACAAGTGCCAAAATAAATATCCAGGACAAAAATAGCCTAAAAAAAAGATAAAAAGATACCAAAACTCAATAGAAAAAAATATCGACAACAAAAATGATTAAAAAAAAATAAAAAAGGAAAACTGAATTAAATGGGGAAAAAAAAAGATATCCACGACAAAAATAATTTTTTTAAAACTAAAAAACAAAGGTAAACTAAACAGCAAAAATAAAAATATATCAATGATTAAATTTAAAAAATAAGCAGGACACAAATAATAAAAAGATTTAAAAAGGAAAACTAAATAGCAAAAAAGTAAAAACACGAGAAGATAAAAAGAATAAAAAGAAAAAGGAAAATTAAACAGCAAATATAAAAAAAGCAGATTAAAAAAAAAAAAAAAAAAAAAAAACAAAAAAAAAAAAAAAAAAAAAAAAAAACTACCCCATACCGAATACCGACAGCCCCTCCTCCGCGCTACCCCACAAGGAGGTGTATTATATATCCCCCAAGAATCCCGAAATTGCGCAGCTGCTCTGTTTGGCAAAAGCGCTCGCGTTATGGAGGTCATTTTTAAAAGATTTACGTGAGCAAATAGTCCGGTCTCAACCCGTTGCCAATATCAAGCCCGGTTTTTGGAAAGAGAGAGAGAGAGAGAGAGAGAGAGAGAGAGTTGGGATTCGGAGTACAGAGGATGGAGGTGTGTAATATATATAGTATATATATATATATATATATATATATATATATATATATATATATATATATATATATATATATCATACTATAATGGGCGTAATGTCTGTCTGTCTGTCTGTCATTCAATCACGGCCAAATGGCTGGTCAGATGGGCATGAAACTTGGCAGGGTTATGGTGGGGACCCCTAAGATGGTTTGTTATGGAGTTTCATCCAACCTAACCCCCTCCTTTGTAGGGGGTGGGGGTGAGAAGGGATTCCCTGAAACGGAGCTGTTTCTGGCCGTGAAACGAGGCTGGTTATTCCCGTAGACTTAGTTACTTTACGATTTTTCATACATAATTTCTGTACAACTTCCCCGGAGAAAGTTGTGAATATTTCAGCTCGGACACAATAGAAGATGAAAATTATCTTCAATATCCGCAAGATTTTTTGAATAACTTAAATCCATCGGGACTGCCAGTGCACAAAATAACGTTGAAGAAGTACTGCCCGGTAATGTTGCTTCGGAATTTCGATCCTGCCAATGGACATTGCAACGGAACAAGGTACACCGTTATGGAGCTAAACTCCCACGTCATCAAAGCAGTGATAGCAACGGGCCCGCACACTGGCAAACGTCTGTTCATCCCCCGGATTCCTCTGATGCCTTCGGACAACCAGTTTCCGTTCCAGTTACGGCACAGGCAGTTTCCCATCAACCTGGCCTTCTCATTCACTGCAAACAAGTCGCAGGGCCAGACTTTGGATCGTGTTGGCGTGTTTCTGCCGTCACCCATGTTCACGCATGGCCAACTGTATGTGGCGATGAGCAGAGCAACTGACTCTGCCAACTTGAAATGAAGTTGTGGACAAACTGCTAATATTGTGTACAAAGAGGTTCTGTAGTAGGTATGTATAAAAATCGCCCTTATTTTAATATTGCTGAACAAATAGTACATATAAATTTTTCACTTCTGCACCCGTATTTTATCACCCATCGTAGATGGGTAAGTTTGCTAGTAAAGAATAAACAACATAAAGAGAAACAGTAAAAATCAAATAAACACGTTGGCTAAACAAAGAGAAAATAAGTAAAAAAATTAATAAGGACTGATGAAAGAAATTAAGGTCTACTGAACGACCCCATTATTTAAAAAAAATAAAAAATTAAAAAAAAGAATAGAAAAAAAATAACGAACGCTATCCGTTTCCCGTTCGCCCAGAGGAGGCCCTAATGAACGTGGCCGAAGAGACTTACGGCCCGCGACGGCAGTTTCTGGAATTCAATATCTTTGGCAAAATTAGCAGAGGTTACGACCTCCTTAGTGACCTGAGTTACAAGCCCCCCTTTACAACCTCTTTAGGAGGTCGAAAATTGCCCCGTTAGCGACGGTTTACGATCGTTAACGTTTTAATTACCATCATTATCCTCCGATCTAGAGACAGAGAGAGAGAGAGAGAGAGAGAGAGAGAGAGAGAGAGAGAGAGAGAGAGAGAGAGAGAGAGGGGTTAAAGATAACCTAATTAAATTTTTTGATGTTAGAGATGGGCAGTGGTGTATTTTCCTCCATTTTTATCGATATTTCTCAGCTAAGTGTTTCTGTGGTATTATTTTAGCTTGCTTTTTTTGGTAATTACCCGTTATTTTGTAGTTTTTAAGTAAGGTAATTGCAAGTATTACTTTTTGTTAATGGTTTTCAGGTCATATTTACTGGTAGTGTTTTTCAGATCAGTTAATTACAGGTAATATTTACTGATGTTGGTTTTCTGGTCAGTTAATTACAAGTAATACTTTGTCGTAATGAATTTTCAGGTCAGTTAATTACAAATAACATTTTCTGGTAATGGTTTTCTGGTCAGTTAATTACAAGTAATATTTTCTAATATGGTTTTTCAGGTCTGTTAATTATTACCAGTAATATTTCCTCGTAATGGTTGTTCAGTTCAGTTAATTACAAGTAATATTTACTGGTAGTGGCTTTCATGTCAGTTAATTGCAAGTAATAATCTTCCAGTAATCGTCTGTTTTCTACAAAATCAAATGTTGGTAATATTGAGATGCAACTTTTCATTAATTAGTAACATATATATATATATATATATATATATATATATTATATATATATATATATATATATACATATATAAATTCAATAATCAAGATCGTAGTTTCTAGTACTTATCAAAGAGCATTTACACTAAAAAAAGTAATTACTATTCTATAATATCAGTTCAAAGTAAAATATTAATTAACATGAATGTCCAACTCATGAACACAATCGAGCAGGATTCCGAGACAGTAGATGAAATAAGAGAGGACTTCGCAACTAAAATGAATAAATAGATAAATAAATCCTGCCAGCTGTTCGCGCACCGTGTTTGCTTGGTCCGTCGAAACCCTTTACCTACGTAGATCAGGTGTTATTCATTAGTCAGCCTGACCTAACTGTTATCCCGACCCAATTAATCTGAACGGTTATTCAGGGCGATTCATTTTGCCCGGAGCGAGAGAGAGAGATAGAGATCCTTTGTGTGCATCTTGTTAGAGACTCTGGGAGCAGCGCCAGAACAGAGCAGAGGGTTTATCCGTTACCACGCTGGAATAAAGTGGTGATCGTTTCTCTCTCTCTCTCTCTCTCTCTCTCTCTCTCTCTCTCGGCGGCTGCAAATCGTTCCCAAAGACAATTAGAACAGCCTCGTATAATATGGAGATCGAGCAGACGACGCGAGCGTCCTCTAGCACCTTTGGAACGGCCCCCCCAACCTCCTTTGTCACCTCGGCACAAACTGTGTCTCCTCTCTGTAAGGCCCCCCCCCCCCCCCTCCCGGCTACTCCAACCCCCTTTGTCATCTTGGCACATTTATCTGGCGTTATTGCTCTTTCCCCTGAGAGAGACACAGAGACCGTCCGGGACGCTCTGTTTACCTTCCCGAAGCAGTGTGACGCTCCTCTCTCATTCCTCGCAGCTTAACAAGGGGCCGGTTTTGATACGAATAAACGAACGAGTAATACCTGGACTCCAGCTTCGGTCCTCGTGGGCTGGAGGGAGACTCCGGTGATTAAGAGGCGGTGATGGGACGGTGCCCTTCTGGTGCCGCTGCTGATAAATGTCGTGGAAACAAAAGCGGAGGCTGGAAGCGTTCTCAATTGTTCTCGTCTCGTTTATTGATCTAGTAGTGTGCATGATCGTAGCAGTTGCTGCTACGGCTGGAGGGAGGGAGGGAGGGGGGGATGGCGGTGCAATGGACAGGGATCAGCTGGTTTTGACGTTTTATACCCCGTTTTAAAGAGAGGAGGGCACGGCGAATTGTCCCTGGTAACAAAGGTGAAGACTATGCAGGGAATCAGCTGATTTTGACGTTTATAAATCACTTAGAAGAGGTGGGGGAAAATAAATAAATTCGTGGTAGCAAAGGTGAAGACTATGCAGAGAATCAGCTGATTTTGACGTTTAGAAATCACCTAGAAGAGAGGGGAGGGTGGTGAATGAATGAATTCTCGATAATAAAAGTTAGGAATATGCAGGGTCAGCTGATCTTGACGTTTCATGCGTCACTTAAAAGAGACCAAAATAAAACGAATGAATCCCTGGTACAAAGGTGGAGAATATGCAATGAATCAGCTGATTTTGACGTTTTATACCTCACTTAAAACAGAGGATAAAAAAAATGAATGAATCCCTGGTGAGGAAAGTGAAGAAATTCAGTTCCCTCTTCGACGTTTGTCATCTCATACTAGACAAACAAGCCCGGAGCTGTGAGGCAGGACCCCGTTTTCTTTGCACTCCAGTTTTCAAAGGGGGACAATATCAGACTGTAAACAGACCCGCGACGTATATCAGAGGAACTAATTCGTCTGGGTTCGTATGTGAGTTTAATACGCTTAGGCGAGTCCCAACCCTTGGTGAAAGGCGGCGACTGGTTGTAAGGTTGTACAATGCGAAGGGCTGCTGGAACCTACAACAAAAACCTTAGCGGTCTAGTGCTGGAAGTGGTGGTTTTTTAAAGAGATGTGGTAGCTAATGTTAATGGAATATTGTAAGCTCCTTAACACTCAAGACAAATTAACGTCCCAAATTACTTTTCATCGCATAGTTTCCAGAATTAAGCAAAATAAAGATAGTCGTTAGTATGTGTATATATATACATACACACACAAAAATCATGTACGTGTACTTAAACGTTGATGAAAATTGGCAGTAAAATCATCAGAATTACTATTGATGGAGAAAAATAATAGCGCTACCAGCCGTAGCAATAGCAATTAATATTGCTGTTTACTTTTATAGAATATCGATAGTATTAGTAGTAGTAGTAGTAGTAGTATCGCTACTATCGCAAAACGTAATGAGCTTCCCAACGAACCAACGAACGCAAAAGGCAAAAATCCCTCACGAGAAAAAATATTATATCGCTCACATTTCATTTTCCAGGACGTATCACCACAACATTTGATAAAAGGTCTATTAATTGCGGCATTTTCATGTAAAGCTCCCTATTTCCATGGACGGACCACCACCCTACACCCTCCCTATTTATATCTCCCTATTACCCCCCCACCCCCCCCCCCAACACACACCCCCCAACCCTTCCTATTTCTGGTCTTTCAGTAAAAGGGCGTACAAGCTTCCAATCATGCGTTACCTTTTCATCCAATTACTATTCTGCGCGGGATGTCATACTGTGGCAATTACCTTTATGAATATTTTTACCTGCTTCAATAAAATAGATCAAAGGGAAAATATAAAAGATTTTTGTATATTTTGGGGTGGGGGAGAGGAGGGGGGGGGGTGGGGGGGGTGGGATTTGAATGTGACGGTGTAGTTTTAAATGTATTTATGCCAGTGATTTTGCGGAATCTATGCGTGTTGGTGTATGGTCTGATGAACCCGCGTGTGCCTACGCACACAACTGTATATTTACATGTTTATATATGATTTATTTATATATAAATGCATATATCACTCATGCTGGCGAAAAAGGGGGTAAGTCCAAAAATGGAACTTTTGAGAAAATTGCATTTAAAGTTTTCAAATGCATTCAATAAATCACTGATTAGAAGATAGCGATATGAACTCTTTACTAAATTTAAAGGATTTTTGAGGTATTTTTCATGCACTATGAAGACATTAATTAATATTCAAAGTTCTTATATACTTTTAAGGACTTACCTCTCTTTGACCATTTTGTTATCAGTACATATCACTTTTTGACCAAGACTTGCCCCTTTTTAACCACTTTGTTATCATTACATATCATACATATACCCTTTTTAACCTCATTGACCTACTTGTCACATAGCTCTTTTTAGGCTAATTAAATGCATTTTTTATGATACTATAACTTTATTTTGTAAAGAAAATACCGCTGATGATAATTTTCTTTCTCAAGAGGGCCTATTTATTTATAATAAACGGTTAAATGACAAGTTAAGTTGGCATTGCATAATCATACAAAAACAAAAGGAATATTTTTCTCAAAAATAAAACTACAATTTTTCAAAGACTCATCTAGGTATAATAAACCGTTACAGAAAAATACAGTTTTAGTACAGTCAATTCATTGAAGAAAATTTGGTTTCCATAAAAAAAAAAAAATTCCCAGAGACTTACCTAGGTATGATAAAATGTTGAAACAAAAATTCCCAGAGACTTATCTAGGTATAATAAAATGTTGAAAAAAAAAATTCCAGAGACTTATCTAGGCATAATGAAATGTCAAAAAATTATTTCCTCAGAGATTCATCTAGTTAAAGAAATACAACTTTAGTTAGCATTGCATAGGTGTAAAAAGCTATAAATTGCTTTATTCAACAAACCTCCTAAGTCAGGATCACAATCCTGAACATTACTCATATCTGGTAGTGCCTTATAAAATCGTGAAACATAGGATCAACCAAAGGCAATAGATCATCAAGTCCTTCTTTTTTTCTTTACTGATAGGCAGTAATGAATGATATTCCTTTTGACATCTATCAAATTTGGATTATCCTGTCCTTTTCTTTTCATATCTACTTGTTCAAACGCCTCGTTTGAAAGAGATCCTTTATACACAAAATTCCAATGGGGCGCTGATACCTGAACACTGGCACTGTGACCAGTTAAATTTGTCATTATTGCTGTTCTTTGATCTTTTTACCAGAGGGCCTTTAAATAACTGTGCGTAATCATAAAAGTCCTCCTGAGTCATGGCATGAACCTGAATCTTCTTCCTGCCAATCTTACCAGCCCTGGTACCAGTCACGTGGATGGTGGATTGCAGTGGCTCTCTTTTTCTTGAGTCTTTCAATGACAGAGTGGTCGGAGTCACACTCCATGTGTGAATGACCGGAAATGAGAATTTTGTGATCTATTGTCAGTATATTAGGAAATTGGACAATGCATGCATAAACATAGCAGCCATATGGGAATTTCTATTCTGTCCGGCGCAAGCATCAGAATAAAAAAATTACGTGCTGGACATCACTGGGCGAAAATTCTGCAAGATATTCATTAGACAAGATGCTATTTGATTGGCACCTCTAGCAGCAATTTAATGGTTTTCGTGCCACATAAAACAGTCCACTTTTTTATTGACATTATTGTGAACAGTGAGATTTTATGTCCACAACAAGCGCTTCCAAAAATCTACGGAAGACTGTAAGTATGGAGTGGGAGACACTGTTGTAAGTCAAATGTGTATGTTGCAAATGAGGGATTTTCGCAAGCTAACTTTGTATCATCTCTTTTACGACTATAGGCATTTTTCAGCTCTTTAACAGATGACTTTCTTTTTCGGCTTGTAGACGTTCTTTCTCTTCAGGGGTATTGGTGATATCTAATTGCATCTTTAACACCATCGCAGGTATGACATGTCTATTATTTTAGGCTGTTTGAAACTCAAGTTATGACAATGAAAATCTTTTCTCATATGTAAAGCGTGTTACTGAGGACTCTGGGTAGCGTTCTTTAAACAACGAATACATTTTTGCTAATGTAAGTGTTGATGACAAATACTTTTTGGAGGAGTGTGCCCTAGAATAATGACTCTCGTATGCTGGAAATGATTTGATATGATCATCAATTTTAGAAAGTTCCTCTTCTTTAATACGACGTGGATTTGGAGTTGTTCCTCTCCTATCCCCTCGGCTCACTCCAGAGGCAGTTTCCTTTTTCTTTTTCTGTAATACTTCCAAGAACTTTTTGGTTTCACCAAACACCCTCAAAAAGCATTTTTGACAAATAGGATGTCTTTTCATTTGAATTTCTAAGGCATACTCGTAGGTTACATCTCGCACTCTAATGTTTTCGCCGCCTCCATCTCTTAGGCGGGTACGTAATGGGTTCTTTGGTGTAAATAAGAGTTGCGAGGTAGTTTCTTCTTGAATCTACTGAGCCCAAATCCCAATATTCAATGAATAATATTTGCAGATCTTCATCATTGAAACGTTCGGAGCATTTCAATCTACATTGCTTTAGTGGACTTTGTTTTCTAGCGGAAACTAATTTACCTGACGCAGTCGTATACGATTTACCGGTCTGTCGACACTCTTTTCTCTCTCTTCGTGCTCTTCTTGAGTACCTTTTCATTGGAGTTTGGCAAGGTTATTCATCTCTTTGATTTTCAGCTTCTTGACTGCCCTCTTCCTCTCTTGGATGTTCTGCTTCTTGATTGCCCTTAAGTCTAATCTCATGCTTACTGTTATTTTCACGAGAAATTGTGGACGAAGACGATACACTGCAGGTTTCATCAGTAACTTCAAAATTTGGATCTTTTACACTATCATCATCATCATAGAAATTATCAGGCGTCTCATCATAATCTGTTATAAAAGTATTCAGACTGTGTTAATATCAACAATAACTTTAACATTATACTTGATTTTAAAATTAATTTTATATTTTGTTTTGTTATACTGAACAACCGTGCTCTGCATCCACACAATTACATTAAAAATCATGAAAAATGACAAATGACAACATACATTGCAAAAATATATTTTCTACAAAGTTCGTGTTTTGTCAGTACCTATAAAATAGTGAAAAACTCATTTTTGGATGCTTTTAACTAAAAATCTAACCATTTCTCTGACAAACGATTGTGATTTTCAAATTCTATGAGCAAAAGTACATAAAAAATTCTAGTTACAATGAAATTTAGTGTCGACCACCAAACACGAAAGATCCCTTCATATAAAAAAAAAAATTTTTGGCTCTTCACAATACGCCTGCCGTGAAAGGCAGGAAGCTACAAGACTAAACAGCCCCCTTTTCCGTGCAAGCAAGAAAAGCTCGATTTTGTAAGGCGAATTTTAAGCTAACTAAAGTTGTTAAGCTCATAAACAAAGTTCCTACTATTGTTTACCACTGGTTAATAAACAAAGTTGATGCTATTTATACAAAATCTAAGAAAGACATATCCTTTTTGTCTGAATAATAAACATCTCAAACCACAAACACTAACAAATATGACGTGTTACCATACTTTCATGTGAACAAGTCATAAAACAATCAAAAGTACAGTATCCTTCAGGTTTGTGATGTACGTCGAACAAATAGATAGTATTACATCTATAGTAAATCGTATTAAAAAATTACTTTATAATATGAACAAATTTTTACCTTAACTATAAAAAGGTAACAACTGGGTTAACTGCAGTTTAGTGGGACACCAATATCTACTATATAGGCCTAGAGCCATTATTTTGTAAAAATGCATAGAAGAAAAGTTATTCAGCTATTCGAGGGGTAGTGTTAAGATCGACGTGCAAGTCGTAATATTCATTATATCGAAAAATTTTATAGAAGAAAAGTTTGTTCAGCATCCCTTAAAACCCCTGAAAACAGACTTCTTATACCGATTTATGACAATTTTCAATTTACGTAAAATAGCACTTATACTCCCTTACGGGGGTCCTCCCCCAGCTAGGTAACACGGGGTTAGGTACTGTGAAACTGCCTACTAGTTGAGGTTAGATTTGGTGTGGTTTGGGTTAGGTTAATGGCCTGTTTTTCTAATTTTTTGGGAATAGGCCTAGGTTAAGGTTGCATGTCCATCTTAACAAGCTCCAAACTGTTTGGATTCATACTTGGAAAAAAAAAAAAATGGCTCATTTCCGATAGAAATAACTATTAAAATCATTTAAAAACACATAAAAAAATTGGCACTACAAGTAGATTTCCGTCAAAAGGAAATCACTGCTCGGAATTAGAGGTGTCCCAGGAACATCAATAACATACCTTCATTTCTTTCCTCTCCAAAGTTATTAGCAATAAGCCAGTGTTTGACATTACTTTGGCGGTTTTTCCAGGTCCATTTTTCTTCTTTTCTCTGCATTTTCGTGTAATGCTTTGTCAAGAATTCGACGAGCACGTGATTTAGATGCATCCATCACCAAAACCGTTTTTCAGTTTACATCTATACACAAGTTCATAATATTAGAATCTTATAAATTACTACACTCCTGCAATCAAAGGGCGAGTTGTAATCAACACTGGTTAATACGCGTTCAGAACGACGACACACGCTTACAACACGTCATTATCTCTCTCTATCTAGTGCGTGCGGATGTGCCAAGCCGCACTTAGGTAGAGGGAACGAGTTTGGGCCCTGTCTCGGGCAACAATACACATTCGTGGAGTGCATTAGCTGCTAGGGCCTAGTGGGATTAATACTGGCATATTAAATGAAGAAGAAGAGTATGAGTTTTATGACTAGATTAGAACTAAAAATTGCAGAGTATAGATAAAAAGTGAATAATTACCTAAATATTAATAAGTTTGTTTACTTAACCCCTTTTGACCTATATTGAAAATGTAGTTAAAAAGGGGGTATGTATCACTTACCTCTTTGTTCGCCAATATGAATTTTAATGAAAAATGTGGTTAAAAAGGGGTATGTTCTACGTACCCCTTTTTCGCCAACAGAATGAGGCTGCATGTAGTTATCCCATAAAAAGACTTTGACGTACTGACTACATATTCACAGTACACTTACCCCCTTTTTTTATTTTTTTCCAGCATAGTAGCCCGTTTTAGCAACATTTTGCCCAGTCATAACTCATTTAGGCCATTTTTGGACTTACCCCCTTTTTCGCCAGCATGAGTGATATACGCCTAATAAAAGGAGCCCATCAAAACGCCAAAATATAGAAAGTAAGTACTAGCTTTCAGCGATGGTTGGAGGAAGATGTTATCTATGGTATCTGAATCCCAGGCACCCTTTTAAGATTTTCATTACCTGTCTTTGTTTAATCAAGGCTGACTCTATCACCTGGCTTTTGTGCTGACATAAAACGCCAAAATATAGAAAGTAAGTACTAGCTTTCAGCATTGGTTGAAGGAAGATGTTATCTATGGTATCTGAATCCCAGGCGCCCTTTTGAGATTTTCATTACCTGTCTTTGTTTAATCAAGGCTGACTCTATCATCTGGCTTTTGTACTGACATAAAACGCCAAAATATAGAAAGTGAGTACTAGCTTTCAGCGTTGGTTGGAGGAAGATGTTATCTATATCTGAATACCAGGCGCCCTTTTGAGATTTTCATTACCTGTCTTTGTTTAATCAAGGCTGACTCTATCACCTGGCTTTTGTACTGACATAAATATATATATGCATATATTCATATACATAAATATATATGTACGTTTGTATAAATGCTGTACGCACATACATACAATTTTACAGAACCGTGATTTAAACCAAAGACGAACCTTCTCAGACCCCAGCCAGCTCAACTTAACACCCCTGTATAAAACCTCTATATATAAAATTACAAACCTGTTATCAAAATTGCGGAGCTTTGCTGCGGCGGTGACCTCTCACCTTATCAAAAGATGAGTCATTAATAATCTCTCACCTGGAATCTCTCGGAGAATACGTAAGCCATCATGAGTCCCCCAACCTGTGATCTATCCGTCGTTGTGTGTTTTATCGTTGTTATTATTTTTATATGTTTAGAGAAGAGGGAGAAGAAGAATTAGGCAAATGAGAAGTGTCAGCAGTTGTCCTAAGAAGAAGCCACCCTCCATGATACCTAAGACAGACGAGGTGGGAAGGCCATGAAGATGAGTCCTGACGTAAAGAAGAGATCCTTTATGAGGTGGAAGGTCAATAGAGAAGGTTAGTTAACGACTCAGGATAGGGCTACCGAGATTGAGTCCCGGGGAGGGACAGGAGAGGAGGAGGAGGAGGAATGACCCCATAAAGACACCGCAGAGAATGCGGGGGAATAATGTGGAGATGAATATGATAGGAGGTGAGGTGAGTGAAATGACGCTCTGGGAAAATGAACTCCTAGATCGTCTTATTATCATTATGCTACGTCCGGGGATCATCTCCCCAGGAGGGGGGGGGAGGGGAACGAATCGACAATGCCGCGGAGGGGGTCGTTTGGATACACCGTTTGAGGTGACGAAGCTCTCTTCAGCGGGGATCTCGGGATCGTCTCCCCCCGGGGGAAGGGGGGGGACGAACCATTTGAGGTTAAGGCTTCCCCTTTGCCAGCATCCCTCCTGTGGGCTCAATTCCGGCGTCCTGTCCCGGCCGTCGGAAGGTGAGATGAAGTGAAATGAGGTGGTGAAGGGAAGCTAGGTATTCAGACTTTCTAAAAAGAAGAAGAAAGCCCCTGACTTTCTTTTTTTAGAAATCGAGCGTCTGAAAGAAAGCGGAGGAAGGATCTGGTCCTGAAAGAAAGGAGAGGAAGGAAAATGCAACACGAAAGAAAACGGAAAGAATAAGAACGCCTCAAGAAAACTGGAATAAATAAAATCGTGCCTCCAAAGAAAACGAGAAGAAAGTCACCTCTAAAGAAAACGAGAAAAAGAAAAAAGCACCACTAAAGAAAACGGGAAAAAGAAATAAACACTCCTAAAGAAAACGGGAAAAGGAAGAAAACACGCCTCTAAAGAAAACGAGAAGCTAAAAAACTTAACTAAAGAAAACGAGAACTAAAAACTCTAAAGAAAATGGGAAGAAGTAAAAACGCGCCTCTAAAGAAAACGAGAAATAAAAAAAACGTAACTCTTAAGAAAATGGGAAGAAGGAAAAGCACGTCTCTAAAGAGAACGAGAAGAAGGAAAACGACTCTAAAGAAAAAACGGGAAAGGAAAAGAAAAACTTACCTCTAAAGAAAACGGTAAGAAGAAGAAACAAAAAACGCCTGCAGTAGTAGTCCCTGAGAGACGGGACTTTAAGGACGTGGACGTGAAAAGGGGGGGAGGGGGGCTCCCGGGACATGATTAGGCAGGGCCCTTGGAAAAGGTTATTGTGTTTTTTTGTTGAGGGAGCTCAAAGGGATTTCCGACCTCTCCCCCCCCCCCCCCTCGCCTCCATCCCTCCCACATTTATATAAAGCTATTTAACCGCTCGTGTACGCGCCCGGAGACTGCTGCTACCACCACTACCGCCTCCTCCTCCTCCTCCTCCTCCTCCTCCTCCTCCTCCTCCTCCTCCAAGCGATCTCAAAGAAAGCATTGTCGGGTTGAGGAGAAGTGCCCCAGGATTGTTAACACTTTTATATATTTTTTATTATTTTTATTTCATTCTTTCACTTTCGCCTTCAGTCGAAAGGGAAAAAACATTTTTATTGGAGATAGCATCTTCGCCTTTGATTGCTTCTTTTTTTAATTTTAGTTTTCATTTAATTTTACGTAAGTCCTTTTCTTTTCATTTATCGCATGATTTTGTCTCTTATCTTACTATGTCCTGGTGATGAGCTTAAAAATATACAAGATCTTTTATACTTTCACTCTGTATTAACTTCACCTTTCATACTTTCTTTTTATACACTCTATGGACTGCGAAATATTCTACTTCTTCCACCAAAAATACCAGGTTAATTCTATTCATATTTCTTTTATCAGATCTTCATAAATCTTGCTTTTCGTTGTATTTTTTATTTGTTTCGGTTATCTCACCAACATATTCCTCTCTAAGCTGCTAAGCATTTTATCTCTTCAAATATCCTCCAGTTGCTTTTTTTATCGTTTCATTTTGAGTTTTAGTTTCCTGTAAAAGATTATTATTGAGGTGGCTATTTATATGTCCGTCCGTACTTTACTCTCTCTCTCTCTCTCTCTCTCTCTCTCTCTCTCTCTCTCTTCTCTCTCTCAAAAAAAAAAAAAATGAATAAATGAATAATAAAAATAAACAATATAGAAGTGTATATTTTCTTGTGAGTCTCTCTCTCTCTCTCTCTCTCTCTCTAAAATAAATAAATTAAAACAATTTGAAAACAAGGTGTTTCCACCTTCTTGTGAGTCTCTCTCTCTCTCTCTCTCTCTCTCTCTCTCTCTCTCAATAAAGCAGCATACCTACGAAGAAATAAATTACGATATGACAACAGAAAAGCAAATCCCGAAGAGGCTCTACCCAGATCTATACAATGACGAGAAAGAGGAAAAAATAGACAAGAAAGACAAAATCTGCAACCTTTTGAAAAGAGGAATTGCAGATTTGGAGAAAGATGTACTAACAAACATCCTAAGATATGTCAAAACTATGAAATATATGGTAAATGTGCATACTTAGATGGATATGGGGATGATTGCAGAGATCTGCATCCAAAAATATGTAAAAACCTAAAAGAAGGAAAAGGATGTAAGTTCGACAAAAAATGCAAATATATGCACCCCTGTAGCCATGAATCATAATCAATAAATAACCAACCAAGTAATAATCCAAAATAAGAAAGAAACAAATAAGAGAGAAATCAAGAATATCAGGTAAAAGAGAAAAGCAAACCACCAATGAGATATGCAGAGGTGTCAGCAAAAAATTTCAAAGCATCAGCTCCGAAATTATACCCAAGAGATAATAACTGTATTTATTATGCAAGAGGATATTGCAGAAACGGAGAAAATTGGCAGATTCAGACACAAAATGGAATAATTATGATGAAGGAAGATCAAATATTATGGAAAAAGTTGGATTTTTTAATGTCAGAATTTCTGGAAATGAAAAAAAAAGAACAACATACCAGAACAGGAAAGAGACATGGGAAAATCCTTATTACTACCAGTATTAAATGAAGGAGAAAACACGCAAACCATCATAGTGATGAATGCGCAGGGGTTTAGTTACGAGATAACTCAAAAAGAAAAATAGAGTACTTAAGAAGAACTAACCCAAAATGAAAAGAAAATAGATATAATGAATATAAGTGAAACCTGGTATTCCCAAGAGACTGGGAATGATGATCAAATAAAAGGGTTCCAAACTTATAGATCAGATAGAAAAAATAGGAATCAAGGGGGAACCGCAATATATGGGAAAGACAAAAAACAAGGAAAAATATATGAGAAATATAGTAACTCAGAATGTGAACTAATAGCGGTAGAATTTGAATCTGAAAAATTGATGAACTAGTAATATATAGACCTCCTAATACTAAAGAGTTTGACTTAATAATTGAAAAATTGGATGATATATGTAGAAATCACAAGGACTGGACTATTCTCCTATCTGGTGACTTCAACTTTCCTTTCGTAGAATGGAAAGAACGAATAGGAGATTGTGGTTGTACTTATACATATAAAAAAGAGAGTAATAGTAGTGCAGAAGATAAGAGGCAATTTGAAAAGCTATTAGATATGCTACTAGAATACAACATTCAACAAATAAATCACCTGCCAACAAGAAAGGAAAATACTTTAGACCTAGTATTTGTGAACGAGATGAATTATGTTAAAGAAATAATAGTTTATAATGCGAATATTTCAGACCATAATGTCATAGAATTAACAGTTCATTCCAAAGCAAGTGAAAATAGAGATAAGCAAGAAATGAAAAAGTGGGAAGGATATGGAAAATACAACTTCTACAGTAAAATAAAAATATAAAATGGTCAGAAATTAATGAAGAATTAAACAAAGATTGGGATAACATTTTCGTAAGTGATGACATAAGGGTAAATACGGAGATATTATATAAAATATTGGAGAAAATAGTGGAAAAATATATACCGAAGAAGAAAGTAAACATCATTCATGCATACCAAGAGACAGAAGGATCTTGTTCCAGAAAATCAGAAAGTGGAAAAAAGGTCTTGCAAAAGAAAAAAATGCATGGAAAGTTATAGAACTAAAAAGTAAGATAGAAAATGCAGAACAAAAGATTATACAATCAAAAGAAAATGAAAAAAACGGGACTTGAAGAAAAAACCCTATTAAATATCAAGCAAAACCCCAAACTATTATACGCATATGCGAAGAAGATGAATAAAAGAAGAATAGAAAATAGGCCCTCTGAGATTGAAGGGAGATTAACGAATGAAAAAAAAAGGAAATTTGCAACATACTGGCAGAACGATATAAGAGAGAATTCACCCCTAGAATAGATAATGAAGATAATGATATAGAAGTAAGGGATGAAAATAGTGAATATTTAGCTGACATAGATATTAATGAAGCTGATATTGTGCAGGCTATTAATGAAATTAAAAAATGGAGCTGCTGCAGGGCCTGATGGAATTCCTGCTATTTTGTTAAAGAAAGTAGTTCATTCTATCGCAAAGCCACTTGCAATATTATTAAGACAAAGTGTAGATACGGCAAGATTTATGATGAGCACAAATTAGCATATATTACCCCTACTTTCAAAAGTGGATCAAGACTAGAGGCAAGTAATTATAGGCCTGTGAGTCTAACATCACATATTATGAAAGTGTATGAAAGGGTAATGAAGAAAAATATTATGAAACATTTAATAAAAATAATTGTTTAATAAAGGACAACATGGTTTCGTACCCGGAAAAAGTACACAAACCCAACTGTTATCCACCGTGAGAACATATTCAAAAATATGAAAAGCGGAAATGAACAGATGTGGTATATTTAGACTTTGCAAAAGCTTTTGATAAAGTAGACCAATATATTAGCGAAGAAAATTAGAAAAACACAATATCGTGGATAAAGTAGGAAGATGGTTAAAAGAATTTTTACACAACAGAAAACAGATAGTTATTGCAAACGACGAGAAATCGGATGAAGTCAAGGTAATATCCGGTGTGCCGCAAGGTACGGTGTTAGCTGCAATACTGTTTGTTATTATGATTGAAGACATAGACAATAATGTGAAGGATTCGGTAGTGAGTAGTTTCGCAGATGACACAAGAATAAGTAGAGAGAAATTACTTGTGATGAAGATAGGAACGCTCTACAAAGAGACCTTAACAAAGTATATGATTGGGCAGAGGTAAATAGGATGGTATTTAACTCTGATAAATTTGAATCAATAAAATTATGGAGACAGAGAAAGAAAGCTATATGCATATAAGGGACCTAATAATGAGACCATCACAAATAAGGAAGCAGTTAAAGACCTTGGTGTGATGATGAATAGGAACATGTTATGCAATGATCAAATAGCAACTCTGTTGGCAAAATGTAAAGCAAAAATGGGAATGTTGTTACGGCACTTCAAAACAAGAAAAGCTGAACACATGATTATGCTTTATAAAACATATGTTCGTAGTCCACTTGAATATTGCAATATGATATGGTACCCACACTATCAAAGGATATTGCACAAATAGAGAGTGTACAAAGGTCCTTTACAGCTAGAATAGAAGAAGTTTAAGGACCTAGACTACTGGGAAAGACTACAATTCTTAAAATTATATAGTCTAGAAAGGAGAAGAGAACGCTACATGATAATTCAGGCATGGAAACAGATAGAAGGAATAGCAGAAAATATCATGGAACTAAAAATATCAGAAAGAGCAAGCAGAGGTAGATTAATAGTGCCCAAAACTATACCATGAAAAAATAGGAAAGCACACAGGACATTAATCCACTACGCACCAGCATCGATAATGCAGCGTCTATTCAATGCGTTTGCCAGCTCATCTGAGGAATATATCAGGAGTGAGCGTAGATGTGTTTAAGAATAAGCTCGACAAATATCTAAACTGCATCCCAGACCATCCTAAGATTGGAAGATGCAAAATATACGGAAGATGTACTAGCAACTCTCTGGTAGACATTAGAGGTGCCTCACACTGAGGGACCTGGGGCAACCCGAACAAGATGTAAGGTCTGTAAGGTAAGGTAAGGTCTCTCTCTCTCTCTCTCTCTCTCTCTCTCTCTCAAAAAAAAATGAATAAATGAATAAAAAAAATAAAAATAAACAATATAGAAGTGTTTATTTTCTTGCGAGTCTCTCTCTCTCTCTCTCTCTCTCTCTCTCTCTCTCTCTCTCTCTCTCTCTCTCAAAAAAAAATGAATAAATGAATAAAAAAATAAAAATAAACAATATAGAAGTGTTTATTTTCTTGTGAGTCTCTCTCTCTCTCGTCTCTCTCTCTCTCTCTCTCTCTCTCTCTCTCTCTCTAAAATAAAATAAATTGAAACAATTTGAAAACAAGGTGTTTCCACCTTCTTGTGAGTTCCTCTTAGTCTCTCTCTCTCTCTCTCTCTCTCTCTCTCTCTCTCTCTCTCTCTCTTTCTCAAAATAAATAAATTAAAACAATTTGAAAACAAGGTGTTTCACTTCTCGTGAGTCCCTCTTAATCTCTCTCTCTCTCTCTCTCTCTCTCTCTCTCTCTCTCTCTCTCTCCTCTCTCTAAAATAAATAAATTAAAACAATTTGAAAACAAGGTGTTTCCACCTTCTTGTGAGTCTCTCTCTCTCTCTCTCTCTCTCTCTCTCAAAAATAAATAAATTTAAAAAAAATTCGAAAACAAGGTGTTTCCACCTTCTCGTGAGTCCCTCTTAATTTCTCTCTCTCTCTCTCTCTCTCTCTCTCAAAAATAAAATAAATTTAAAAAAAATTCGAAAAACAAGGTGTTTCCACCTTCTCGTGAGTCCCTCTTAATCTCTCTCTCTCTCTCTCTCTCTCTCTCTCTCTCTCTCTCTCTCCCCAACACGCCCCCCCCCACCCCCCAACCCGGAAATCAGGGAGGGGGCGACGAAGAAAAACAAATCGCCTTCTAAAGTTCATTAGTGGGAGATCTTCGACGAAGGCGGAGGAATCTTTTCCCAATATCCGTGAGCGGAGCGAAAAACAGGTTGTGCCAAAAGTGGGCAGGTGGGGGGAGGGGGGTGGGGTTAGGATGGTGGGGAGGGGAGGGGGCGGGGGGTGGGGAGGGGAGGGGGTGGGGGGTGGGAAAGGGGAATGCCTGCCTGTCTGCCTGTCTGTCTCTCTGCCTGCCGTCCTGCCCCTTGGTTTAATTAGTGATTGAGATCCGTAAGTGTTTTATCTCTGAGAGAGAGAGAGAGAGAGAGGATTAGTAGGTAACGTAACGCGAAGTTGACTTGCAAATCATTCAAAATAAAAGATTTGGTGGGAGGACTCTCTCTCTCTCTCTCTCTCTCTCTCTCTCTCTCTCATCTCTCTCTCTCTCTCTCTCTCTCGCTCTCGCGTGAAGTCAGATTAATCAACAGATATCACAAAGTTTAACATACGACTAGAATTTGAGAAATATCTAGAAGTGTTCGTGAACTATCGGTGATAAGATTAGTGTGAAAATAGTAGGATAAAGCGTCTTCTAAGTTAGTTTATCAAGTGTAATACTATAAATCAGAACAAGATGGCAGTAAGTTCCAACTGCGGGAAGAGGTGGCGTAATTTTGGCGTGTCTACCAGATTCGCAATACGATGAGGTAGCAGGAAGGGAACTGGCATTTCTCATCTATGAAATCAGCAACAGTCCTAACCAAAAAGATACAAAAGCATTCATAGATATATTAGAAGGATATAATCCTTCAAACTGGAAAAAATCTAATGAAAACATCTTGAAAATAATTGAAGAAGTTCCAAATAAAATCCAAGTGGTCAAGAGACTCATAAAGAAAATATACATAAACCAACATATTCCGACAAGAAAATGAATAAGGTGAATCTTGTGAATATCCTAATTGATGCATTAGGAAAAGAATGCCAAAAGCATGCAAACTGTGTAAGGTTTGGTATAGCATAGTCAATCCACAAAACCTAATCAGAAAATGTGCTGCATGCAACATTCCGACCCATTCCACAGTGTGCTGAGGTAATACAAGATTTGAGAAAAGATACAAGAATTTTGTTCAACATGTCTATCATGGATAGACAATGTTATTAAATCAAGATTGAATGTACAAATAGTTGAGGATGAAGAAGAAGAGGGAAGAGGAAGAAGAAGAAGAAAAAGAAGAAGAGGAAAACGGAAGGAAAAGGGAAGTAAACAAAATGAAATGACAGAAAAAATAGGAAAACAAAGAACAAGATAAAAATATGGATGCAGAGATACCTCATTGATACGACATGAGGCAATAAAGCAGCATACCTACGAAGAAATAAATTACGATATGACAACAGAAAAGCAAATCCCGAAGAGGCTCTACCCAGATCTATACAATGACGGGGAAAGAAGGAAAAAAATAGACAAGAAAGACAAAATCTGCAAACCTTTTGAAAAAGATGGGGAATTGCAGATTTGGAGAAAGATGTTACTACAAACATCCTAAGATATGTCAAAACTATGAAAATATAATGGTAAATGTGCCCAATACTTAGATGGATATGGGGATGATTGCAGAGATCTGCATCCAAAATATGTAAAACTAAAAGAAGGAAAAGGATGTAAGTTCGACAAAAATGCAAATATATGCACCCCCTGTACCATGAATCATAATCAAATAAATAACCAACCAAGTAATAAAATCCAAAATAAGAAAAGAAACAAATAAAGAGAGAAATCAAGAATATCAGGTAAAAGAGAGAAAAGCAAACCACCAATGAGATATGCAGAGGTGTCAGCAAAAAATTTCAAAGCATCAGCTCGAAATTCTACTCAAGAGATAATAACTTATTTATTATGCAACGAGGATATTGCAGAAACGGAGAAAATTGCAGATTCAGACACAAAATGAATAATTATGATGAAGGAAATCAAATATTATGGAAAAGTTGGATTTTTTAATGTCAGAATTTCTGGAAATGAAAAAAAGAACAACATACCAGAAACAAAAGGAAAGAGACATGGGAAAATCCTTATTACTACCATATTAAATGAAGGAGAAACACGCAACACATAGTGATGAATTGGCGCAGGGTTTAGTTACGAGTAACTCAAAAAAGAAAAATAGAGTACTTAGAAGAACTAACCCAAAATGAAAAGAAAATAGATATAATGAAAATATAAGTGAAACCTGGTATTCCCAAGAGACTGGAATGATGATCAAATAAAAGGGGTTCCCCCCCCCAAACTTATAGATCAGATAGAAAAAATAGGAATCAAGGGGGTAACCGCAATATATGGGAAAGACAAAAAACAAGGAAAAATATATGAGAAATATAGAAACTCAGAATGTGAACTAATAGCGGTAGAATTTGAATCTGAAAAATTTGATGAACATAGTAATATATAGACCTCCTAATACTAAAGAGTTTGACTTAATAATTGAAAAATTGGATGATATATGTAAAGAAATCACAAAGACTGGAAAAAAAAAAAACTATTCTCCTATCTGGTGACTTCAACTTTCCTTTCGTAGAATGGAAAGAACGAATAGGAGTTGTGGTTGTACTTATACATATAAAAAGAGAGTAATAGTAGTGCAGAAGATAAGAGCAATTTGAAAAAAGCTATTAGATATGCTACTAGAATACAACATTCAACAAATAAATCACCTGCCAACGAAAGGAAAATACTTTAGACCTAGTATTTGTGAACGAGATGAATTATGTTAAAGAAATAATAGTTTATAATGCGAATATTTCAGACCATAAATGTCATAGAATTAACAGTTCATTCCAAAGCAAGTGAAATAGAGATAAGCAAGAAATGAAAAAAGTGGGAAGGATATGGAAAATACAACTTCTACAGTAAAAATATAAAATGGTCAGAAATTAATGAAGAATTAAACAAAGATTGGGGATAACATTTTCGTAAGTGATGAACATAAGGGTAAATACGGAGATATTATATAAAATATTGGAGAAAATAGTGGAAAAAATATACCGAAGAAGAAAAGTAAACATCATTCATGCATACCAAGGAGACAGAAGGATCTTGTTCCAGAAAATCAGAAAGTGGGAAAAAAAGGTCTTGCAAAAGAAAAAAAATGCATGGAAAAGTTATAGAAAACAACCCCCCCTAAAAAGTAAGATAGAAAATGCAGAACAAAAGATTATACATCAAAAGAAAATGAAAAAACGGGACTTGGAAGAAAAAACCCTATTAAATATCAAGCAAAACCCCAAGCTATTATACTCATTATGCGAAGAAGATGAATAAAAGAAGATAGAAATAGGCCCTCCCTGAGAATTGAAGGGAGATTAACGAATGAAAAAAAGGAAATTTGCAACATACTGGCAGAACGATATAAGAGAGAATTCACCCCTAGAAATAGATAATGAAGATAATGATAGAGTAAGGGATGAAAATAGTGAATATTTAGCTGACATAGATATTATGAAGCTGATATTGTGTAGGCATTATGAATTAAAAATGGAGCTGCTGCAGGGCCTGATGGAATTCATGCTATTTTTGTTAAAGAAAGTAGTTTTCATTCTATCGCAAAGCCACTTGCAATATTATTAAGACAAAGTGTAGATAACAGGCAAGATTTATGATGAGCACAATTAGCATATATTACCCCTACTTTCAAAGTTGGGATCAAGGGACTAGAGGCAAGTAAATTATAGGCCTGTGAGTCTACATCACATATTATGAAAGTGTATGAAAGGGGTTAATGAAGAAAAATATTTATGAAACATTTAATAAAAAATAATTTGTTTAATAAAGGCCAACATGGTTTCGTACCCGGAAAAGTACACAAACCCAACTGTTAGTCCCACCCCGTGAGAACATATTCAAAAATATGAAAAGCGGAAATGAAACAGATGTGGTTTATTTAGACTTGCAAAAGCTTTTGATAAAGTAGACCATAATATATTAGCGAAGAAAATTAGAAAAACACAATATCGTGGATAAAGTAGGAAGATGGTTAAAAGAATTTTTACACAACAGAAAACAGATAGTTATTGCAAACGACGAGAAATCGGATGAAGTCAAGGTAATATCCGGTGTGCCGCAGGTACGGTGTTTAGCGGCAATACTGGTTTTGTTATTATGATTGAAGACATAGACAATAATGTTGAAGGATTCGGTAGTGAGTAGTTTCGCAGATGACACAAAGAATAAGTAGAGAAAATTACTTGTGATGAAGATATGAACGCTCTACAAAGAGACCTTAACAAAGTATATGATTGGGCAGAGGTAAATAGGATGGTATTTAACTCTGATAAACATTGAATCAATAAATTATGGAGACAGAGAAAGAAAGCTATATGCATATAAGGGACCTAATAATGAGACCATCACAAATAAGGAAGCAGTAAAGACCTTGGTGTGATGATGATAGGAACATGTTTTATGCAATGATCAAATAGCAACTCTGTTGGCAAATGTAAAGCAAAAAAATGGGAATGTTGTTACGGCACTTCAAAACAAGAAAAGCTGAACACATGATTATGCTTTTATAAAACATATGTTCGTAGTCCACTTGAATATTGCAATATGATATGGTACCCACACTATCAAAAGGATATTTGCACAAATAGAAGAGTGTACAAAGGTCCTTTACAGCTAGAATAGAAGAAGTTAAGGACCTAGACTACTGGAAAGACTACAATTCTTAAAATTATATAGTCTAAAAGGAGAAGAGAACGCTACATGATAATTCAGGCATGGAAACAGATAGAAGGAATAGCAGAAAAATATCATGGAACTAAAAATATCAGAAGAGCAAGCAGAGGGGAGATTAATAGTGCCCAAAAACTATAACAGGAAAAATAAGGAAAGCACACGGACATTAATCCACTACGCACCAGCATCGTAATGCAGCGTCTATTCAATGCGTTTGCCAGCCTCATCTGAGGGAATATATCAGGAGTGAGCGTAGATGTGTTTTAAGAATAAGCTCGACAAATATCTAAACTGCATCCCGACCATCCAAGATTGGAAGATGCAAAATATACCGGAAGATGTACTAGCAACTCTCTGGTAGACATTAGAGGTGCCTCACATGAGGGACCTGGGCAACCCGAACAAGATGTAAGGTCTGTAAGGTAAGGTCTCTCTCTCTAAAAAAAATATTAGATAAAAAATCAAATAAAATAAATAAAAATTAAAATTAAAAAAATGTCACTATCATGTGAGTCTCTCTCTCTCTCTCTCTCTCTCATCTCTCTCCTTCTCCTCTCTTATGCTCTCTCCACTCTCTCTCTCTCGGTCTCTCTAAGAAAAATATAAGTAGATAAAAAAGTAAAATAAATCAAAAATTAAGATTAAAAAAAATTGTTCACCATCTTGTGAGTCTCTCTCTCTCATCTCTCTCTCTCTCTCTCTCTTATCTCTCTCTCTCTCTCTCTAAGAAAATATAAGTAGATAAAAAATAAAATAAATAAAAATTAAGATTAAAAAAAATTGTTCAACCATCTTGTGAGTCTCTCTCTCTCTCTCTCGTCTCTCTCTCTCTCTCTCGGGGGGGGTGGGGGGGGGGGGGGGGGGGGAGGAGGGGGGGGGGGGGGGGGTGGGGGGGGGGGGCCAATCAGCACAAAAAAGTCGTCGGCATCAAGCATCAGCATCAACAGCCACAGCAGCAGCAGCAGCGAAACTGTTTCCCGTCGCCTGCCACCGGAAGTCGCTAAGACACACGAGAGAATCCGAGTTGGCATAACTCGGGGAGGAAAAATTCATTACCATTTGATAGGATTCGGAGGGGAGGGTGTTTTTCCATTTTCTCCCCCACCCCCCCCCCCCCCCACCCCCAGCCCCCCCACCCTTAAGAATGCCCCCCCCCCCCCTAGGAGACTCTCCCGTTCCAACCACTGTCCGTTAACGTGGAAAAATACGGCCGATATTGGGAGTTTCATTTCGAATTCAAGTCGATTAGATTCACTTTTTTTTGTTTTATTTATTTGTTTTTTATTCTACTTTTTTTTCCTTTTTTTTTGCCTGCTCTTTTTTTCGACAGATGCAGCACCACTGGCGGCGATAGACGCTAAAGTATTGTGATTTGCATTTAATTTTATTTGCATTATCCTTTTTTTTTTTTTTTTTTTTTTTTTGGTGGTGGTAATTTCCATATATTAGGCTCTCTTATTTTTATTTTCTTTGGTACTGTTCTTTTATGTCATTTAATTTTGTTTGTACATTTGTCATTTGCTGTTTTTCATTTGTATTTTTTTAATCTCTCTCTCTCTCTCTCTCTCTCTCTCTGAGGTCCCAAAGGAACAGCTGTTGCGGCCACGTAAAGGAAAGAGAAAAAAAAAACCTCAAGGAGGTACTTGAAGGAGCAAGTGCTTAGAGGTATCAAGAGGTATTCTCGGAGGCCAGGTGGAGAGAGAGAGAGAGAGAGAGAGAGAGAGAGAGAGAGAGAGAGAGAGAGAGAGAGAAGGAACACTGTGGTTTGAAATGTCACCGATGAATTAAGTTATTTATTGTATGATTAAATTATCAGTTGTCAGTAATTGCTACGTGGTTTTATTTATTTTTTATTTTTATTTGTTATTATATTCCCTTTTATGGGATTTTTCCTGTACTTTATTTGAGGGGGCGGGGCCACAAATGGTAAGCTGTTCTCTATGGCTCAGTCGATACAATATTTTTAATTATTTTTATTTTTCGTTTTACATTTCTATCCATCTACACTAATTTCCCTTGTTTTTATCTATTTTTTTTATCTTTCTATCCATCTACACTAATTTCCTTTGTTTTTATCTATTTTTTTCTTTTTATCTTTCTATCCCTCTACACTAATTTCCCTTGTTTCTATTTTATTTTATTTTTTATCCATCTACTCATTTCCCTTATTATTATTTTTTGTCGATATCTTTTTATCCTACTGCACTAATTTCCCTTATTTTTATTTATTTTTCCCTTTTTATCCATCTACTTTCATTTCCCTTGTTTTTCTTTTTTTCTTTTTTCTTTTTATCCATTTATACTAATTTCCCTTGTTTTTATTTATTTTTCCCTTTTTATCCATCTACTTTCATTTCCTTTGTTTTTCTTTTTTCTTTTTTCTTTTTATCCCTCTACACTAATTTCCCTTGTTTTTATTGTTTTCCCTTTTTATCCATCTACTTTCATTTCCCTTGTTTTTATTTTTTATCTTTGTATCCCTCTACACTAATTTCCCTTATTTTTATTTTTTCCCTTTCTATCCATCTACTTTCATTTCCCTTGTTTTTTATTTATTTTCTTTTTTTTCTATGTATCCCTCCACAGTAATTTCCCTCGTTTCTATTTTTTTATCCCTTCTATTCTCTTTTCCTTCGTTTTTTAAGCTAAACCAGACCATCTGCCTCTGGGGAAGTTCGTCATCATCATCGGACCAAATAATAAAATAAATTCCAGTTTACATTTTTAATTTTCCAGGCAACGGGATTCAACGACGATGGGATATAAAACTCCAAGATTAATGTAGTAATTGCGTTTATTCTTGATTAATTTTTCATTATATATTAATTCATTGTTTATTTACGTTTTACTACTCAGTAAGTACAGAGCTAAGTGCGCTTTTTTATTTCATTTTATTTTTTCTATTTTCTGAGCGGTTTACGAGAGAGAGAGAGAGAGAGAGAGAGAGAGAGAGAGAGAGAGAGAGAGAGAGAGAGAGAGAGAGAGAGAAAGTAATTTGTAAAGAAAAACTTAAATACATTTACGTTGAATTAAGAGATAAAAGAAAGAAAAAGAGGGAGAGAAGTTACTTGTAAAGAAAGACTGAAATAAAATTAAGTTGGATTAAGAGAGAGAGAGAGAGAGAGAGAGGAGAGAGAGAGAGAGAAGAGAGAGAGAGAGAAGTCTTGAAATTGCTGTCATCACAGTGAAAAACGCAGAGATGAAATAAGTACTTTGAAAAGTAGCGCGAACGGACAACCAGTAAAAAGAGAGAGAGAGAGAGAGAGAGAGAGAGAGAGAAAAGTAATTTGTAAAGAAAAACTTAAATACATTTACGTTGAATTAAGTAATAAAAGAAAGAGAAAGAGGGAGAGAAGTTACTTGTAAAGAAAGACTGAAATAAAATTAAGTTGGATTAAGAGAGAGAGAGAGAGAGAGAGAGAGAGAGAAGTCTTGAAATTGCTGTCAACACAGTGAAAAACGCAGAGATGAAATAAGTACTTTGAAAAGTAGCGCGAACGGACAACCAGTAAAAAGAGAGAGAGAGAGAGAGAGAGAGAGAGATGCAGGCCACCACCTCCTACTCTCTTGCCTTGTTGTTCCAACACGGCTTTTAGGGTCATTCCTCGCCCTGTAATTGGGCAGGACACCCAGACCTATCCAATTATCCTGTATCGTAATGCAACTAGCGCCGGATTTATTGCCGGCTTCTCTCTCTCTCTCTCTCTCTCTCTCTCTCTCTCTCTCTTAGTGTAGTTACCTTTTGGGCATTTGTTAGCGGAGCGGTTCCGTATTGTACGGGGAAGAAAATTGGCTGAACGCGTTTTGGAATTAGTCTTCGAGAATGAAGTAGGGCAGGAAATAACTGAACGAATAGAGAAATTGTACTATCTCTCTCTCTCATATATATATATATATATATATATATATATATATATATAATATATTATATATCATATATATATATATATATATATACATATATATATATAATATAGATATATATTATATATATATTCTATAATATATATATACGTATATATATGTATAGTATAGTATTTAATATATATATATATATATATATATATATGCAAGTATATCCTGTGTGTTTGTATGTTTATAGATATATGTATAGATGTATAGATTTTATATTCATGTTATATGGAGTATGTGTGTATCTATATGTATATAAATATCTATGTAGTATATATATACCAGGGTGTGTAAGGTATTCCTGGACAAAGGAAAAGTTCCGAAGCAAAGATAGCAGTGAATAATAATTGATACAGGTCGCAGAAGCCCCCATAAGTATTATTTATGTCTAAAACTTGACGCAGTATTCCAAGGAAGTTGTAAGATCCCATTTTTATTGAGAAAGTTAGATAGATGACAGGGTTGATAGGTGAAGAGCAGGGTTGCATTTTGACATGGAAGATTGTGGATGGATGAGTGTTAGTTTATTATTTTATTATTATTATTATTATTATTATTATTATTATTATTATTATTATTATTATTTAAAAGCTGAACCCTATTCATATGGTACAGACCCACTACAAAGGGTCAATTGACTTGTAATTCAAACCTCCAAAGAATATTAAGATGTTCATTTAAAAGAAGTACTAACATAAGGTAATGAGAAACAGAGAGAGAGAGAGAGAGAGAGAGAGAGACGAGATCAGTTATCAGAGAAACAGGTAAATTAATAAAATTAAAAAGATTTTGTGTGTGTGTGTGTGTGTTTCAGTAACTTGCAATATGAACTGTCAAGGGTTGAATAACTGTACTTGTAAGTTTGAAGGTTTTACTCAGAGTTTGATAACCCATCCACTCCAGAGGACTTGTAATTATCGTACCTTATTTTTTTGTTATTGATCCTTTTTTGACAGAAGTCTCAGTTCCGTGTTTACGTGGCATCGTTCGCTGCGGTGATTTTGAGAATAAATTTTTTCTTAACGAACCAATTCCGCTAATCTCGTCCCAACTTTGGAGAGAAAAGGTTTTAGTTACAGGAAAAGTATCTCCGTTAGTTGGGCTGGAGTTGGGTGACTGGGTTTGGAAATAGGAGGGGAGATGTTCACACACACACACACACACACACATAAAAATACTATATTTCAGAGACTGCCGTCTCTCTCCTCAGGTAGAGAGAGACAGCAGTCTCTGAAATATAGTATTTTCTCTATATTTTTGTCGCTTTTATGAGCTCATTTTATTAGATGGGAATTGTGTTGTAACAGAACATTTTTACCAGTCATATATATATATATATATATATATATATATATATATATATATATATTATATATACTCTATTGTGACGTTTCAAAGTTCCAGCCTTCATTTTGAAGCTATTTAAGAACAATGAACACAAGATATTTTTAAAATTTCACCGTTTTTAATCTTTTATATACATATATATATATATATATATATAATATATATATATATACATATATATATATATATATATATATATATATATATATATATATATATATATGCTTCAGGAGAGGAGAAACTGTAACAATGCAAGGCTTAAGAGCACACCAAATAAAAAAGGGAAATTAAAGAATTTGATAAATTCTGTGCAAGCAGAATAAATGTGATGATAAGCGGAGTAGCTGGAGATATATCTGATCATTATGTGGTCGAAGGTGGTAGGTTTCAGATTAGGTATTGGTTCAAGTTGGCAAGAAAGGAATAAAAAAAAAGTATCTGGTAGGACATTCATGATGAGCTAATTGGATAAGCAGGAATTAACGACAGCGAAAAAAGACTTTTATATATATATATATATATATATATATATATATATATATATATATATAAAGTCTTTTTTCGCTGTCGTTTAATTCTGCTTATATATATATATATATATATATATATCTATATATATATATATATATATATATATATATATATATAAAGTCCTTTTTTTCGCTGTCGTTAATTCCTGCTTATCCAATTAGCTCATCATGAATGTCCTACCAGATACTTTTTTTTTTATTCCTTTCTTGCCAACTTGAACCAATACCTAATCTGAAACCTACACCTTCGACCACATAATGATCAGATATATCTCCAGCTACTCCGCTTATCATCACATTTATCTGCTTGCACATAATTTATCAAATTCGTTAATTTCCCTTTTTTTATCCGGTGTGCTCTTAAGCCTTGCATTTTTAACAGTTCTCCTCCCCTGAAGCATTTTCGAGACATGTTTCCACTGTCAATGTCATTTCTTGGTCTGGTCTGTCACGTTTTGCGTTAAAGCCACGTATCACGACCACCCTTTCATATTATCCAGATCCATTTATTTGCATGAATTCAGACCGTCTTATAAACATTACTGTTTTTCCCCTCAATTTTCCGTTTTGGGACCATTTACAGTCACTTCTACAGCCTATCTTCTTTGTGCCACTTTAGAATATTAGGTCATGGGACATCAGTAGTACCTCAAACCATCTCAGGACAGCAGTGTCTCTAACAGCGCTGAAGTACCGCTCATATATTTCTGTAAACCACTGTTCCTTTCAACCATCATGAGCACAGAGGGCCTCCTTCGACAGCTATCTCAGCTCTAATCATAGCAACATCATCTACTAGAAGGCAAGACAGCTCAGAAACCCGAGCATTTATAGTAGATTCACATCAACCGTGCATTTGACGTCTAGGCCAGTCCCTTACGACACTCCTGATTGGCTGTTGATAAACCAATCACGGAGCTGGAAATCCTCCTCAGTCTATCTCGAGGGAGAGATCACATAGGCAGGATATGTATGTTCCACCTCTCCTGAGGGATACTTTTGGAAGACGTATATCCCTCAGGAGAGGTGGATCATAGATCCTACCCATGTGAACTCTCGCGAGAGAGACTGAGGAGAGTTTCCAGCCCTGTGATTGGCTTATCGACAGCCAATCAGGAGCGTCGTAATAAGGGACTGGCCTAGACATCGGATGGGGGTGAAATCTCGCGCGCGACTTCGGAGTAAATATTGTGTCTTGGATTCGTGGATTCGTCCTCATCATCATCTTCATCATATTCGCTCGCTACCGACGATGGTAAACAGTTGTCTTGGTTTATTAAAGGAAATATTAAGGCTTCGTTGATGCGTCTTTGTTTAAGGAGGAAGGGGAAAGGCATATTATTATTATTATCATATTAAGCATAAAAGGAAGGTAGTAAATAAAACTATCTAGTGACTAGGTTAAATGGATAGGTCCTGTCGCTCTATGTAGGGGAGGTTATAGGTTATTAATGTTCACTTTGAAACGTTTGTAGCTCTGAAAAATCCAGTTAATAAGGAAAAAGATGGTCTCGTGTTGGTATCTTTTTTTTTTTACGGGTATTATTTCAGGCACTTTTCGAATGGGCTTCATGAAGATATCTCTCTCTCTCTCTCTCTCTCTCTCTCTCTCTCTCTCCACACACACACACATATATGTATTTATATATATATATATATATATATATATATATATTATATATCTATATATATATATATATACCCGACAAAGAACAATCAAAATTAAATAAATAAATGAAATATTATTAAAAACACTAAAGATTACTCAGCCAGCATTCCCACTCCCCCCCCCCCCACCCCCGCCCCCCCCAACTCCCCCCCCCCACCCCCCCCCCCGCCCCCGCCCCCTCGCAGCCCGTGATTGCACGTATCACAGATATGATCATCTATGCATTCTATATTCAGATGGGAACCCTGTTTGTCAAACCCCAAACCAATTGATGAAACGACCAAAAAAAAATTCTTTTAAATAAAAAAAAGATAAATAAATAATTGAAAAATATCAATATCAATATACATCATGAACCGTCCGCCCGTTAGAGAGATAAATATGCAAATATAACCATATATAAATAAATATTGGGGTGGAGAAACCAGAAAAAAAAAAAAACAAAAAAAAAAAAAACATCGTTTTCATATCCTCATCGGTCGAAACATATTGGCTCTCAATTTGGGTGATGAATTTCACTGTGTCGTTTTTCGATGTGATTCTGGAAGGGAATAGAATATATATATATATATATATATATATATATATATATATATATATATATATATATATATATATACATACACACACATATATATTATATATATATTATATCATATACATATATATATGGGTATACAATCCACAGTGATGTAAAATCCTCCTGTCGTTTTATAAAATGTATATTTCTGGTACATCAACTTATTTTTATAAAACTACAGAATGATTTTACATCATGTGGATTGTATCCCAATTTACTTAAGAGGTACGACATATACATATATATATATATATATATATATATATATATATATATAATATATATAGATATATATTATATATTATATATATACTACATATAAGTCATATCACATTACCGTGATTTATATACATACATCGAGCTACAAATGTCCTTTAATATCTAATTCGCTCTACCTCGGAATTAATATATTTTCATATATGCTTAGCCGAAGGGGAATTTTATTAGGCGATAATAGAATTGCGGCTCCCGGGCACGAATCCATGAAACCATACAAATTCACAGGCTCCAAATCAACGAATAACCTGAATGCGAAAGGTATTTGAGGGTGAGAGACGGCATAAACTTATAGCCTCTTGCAGTGGTGGAGTGGGTAAAAAGCTTCACTGACGTCTTGGATTTGTATGGTTTCATGGGTTCGCAGCCCGGGAGCCAGCAATTTTATTATCGCCTAATAAAATTCCCCTTCGGTCAAGCATATATGAAAATATATTAATTCCGAGGTAGAGCGAATTAGATATTAAATGACATTTGTAGCTCGATGTTATATATATATATATATATATATATATATATATATATATATATATATATATACATATATATATACATATTATGTATATATATAATATATATATATATATATATATATAATTATATACTCTTAACTAATGTAACCTGAAACGTGTATAATATTTCATCGGATTCATTATTATAAAAAAGAAAAAAAATTCGTCTTATATATTTGCAAAGCTGATTTATTTCCCATTAAAAGTAAATTGTATTCATTTTCTCAAAACGAAAATTAGAAAATCGATGTAGGGAAGGATCCTTATCGTCGAAACCGACCCCTCGCCCCCCCCCCCCCCCCCCCCCCCCCCCCCACACAAAAAAAAGATAGAAAATGTCTAAAAATGAGTCTTGCAGAATAGTCAGAACAATCCCTGGATAAATTAAAAATACAAAGAATCTAAAACTCAGGAAACCTTCAAGTAGAAGAATGAATAAAAAAATCTATATAAAAAAGACTCCTTTGTTTTCCTCTTTGGAAGACCACCACCACCATCATTATCTTCATCATTTCCTTCATCATTTTCTTCTTCTTCATCTTCAACCGAGGGAGTTGATTGACGGGAATGATTAGCTGTCACTCACGATCTCCTCCTCCTCCTTCCTCCTCCTCCTCCTCCTCCTCCTCCTCCTCCTCCTTCCTCCTCCTCCTCCTCCTCCTCCTCCTCCTCCTCCTCCTCCTTCTTGGTTAAGGTGGAAGCTCAAGTCTTGCTTATTGTAAGATGTAGGATGATGATAATGATAATGAATGTGATGATAATGAGTATAATGATAAGGTTGGCGATAGTGGCGTTGCTCGTAATGGTGATGGTCGAAGTTGAACAAGTTTATGATGATTATACTGCTATATTATTATTATTATTATGGTAATGATAATGAATATGATGATAGTGAGTATAATGATGGTGGCGTTGCCCGTAATGGAGATGGTCGAAGTTGATCAAGTTTATGCTGATTATACTACTATATTATTATTATTATTATTATTATTATTATTATTATTATTATTATTACTATTAGTATTATTATTATTATTATTACTTCTAATGCTAAGATTCTGTTACTTCAATTACTAATATTAAAAAAAAAGTTACAGAAAACTTAGCAATAACTAAAAACAATTACCACAAATCGCTATCATTGTGTGGGCGACGTGTTCGCAGGATATCTCCAAATCACGCGAACGGAATTTGGTGGAGTTTGGCCCACGCATTCATAGGTGCCTCTGTCAAGACGGTTAACTTTCTGGAGAAATCTATTGATGGTTCAGATAGTTTTCACGGCTACAAATCGTTATCTACGAGACGAATTCACCCCAAAATTTAATCATATCTTGTCGGTCGCCTGGTGGATGTCTGCACAAAGTTTCTTGTAATTCCGTTTACCCGTTCTTGAGATTTCAGTTTTTTGCTATCCGACCATTCCAACTCGCTCTTTCCGGTCATAAATGTTATATAAAATCAAATATAAAAAGGGAATGGTTTTTAAACCGTAAGGAAAAATGAATAAAAAGAATTTTATCTCTTGCTATTGTCTCTTTCCCTTCATACTCCTGATGGCTAGAAACACAATCTCTTTCTCTCTCGCCGCCCCTCCCCCCCCTCGTTTTTTTTTTATGCTCCCGAGGGTAAACTCCCGTGCAAGTCCAATATCGCCTTTCCTCTCTCTCTCTCTCTCTCTCTCTCTCTTTCCGCTCCCGGCGATAATTAACACAATCCTCCAGTAAACGTTTCTGCGCAATAATCATTCAGCATCGGAAAAGGAAGCAAGGTTGGTGTGTTTCTCTTTTTTTTTTTTTTTTTTTTTTTGGGGGGGGAGGGGGGTTTTTGGGTATGGGGCCGGGGGGTGGGGGACGTCACTGGCGCTCGGAAGCGTTTAGGAGTAAGAGGTATATGGTACCAGCTTGCTTTGCTCTCTTGGGACAAATGGGAAAACGAAAGTAAAATTATCAATTTACAAAAAATAAAATAGAAAAATATCACGTGTAATTTTTATGTGAAAAAAAATATAAGTCAACATTGTGGTTATATTAATAGAAATGAAAAACAAGGGAAAAAAATTTATGTATAGAAAAATAATTAAAAATTTTGTTTGGATGTTTTAAAAAATATATAGGTAAGTAAAAATTGTGGTTGTATGAATAGAAATTATAAAACAGGAAATTTTAAAACAGGGAAAATTTTTTATTTTATGTTTTTATTTTAACAGAAATGAAATATATATTTTTCATAGGAAAAATATATAAGTCAAAATTGTGGTTGTATGAATAGAAATATAAAAAACAGAAATAAAAAAAAATACAATATGAGAAAAATATCAGGCGAAATTTTTATGTGAAAAAAAATATAAGTCAAACCAAAAACATTGTGGTTATCATTAACTAGAAAATGGAAAAACAGGGGAAAATATTTATGTATAGAAAAATAAAAACAATTTAAAATTTTGTTTGGATGTTTTAAAAAATATATAAGTAAGTAAAAATTGTGGTCGTATGAATAGAAATGAAAATCAGAAATAAAAAAAATATAAGAAAAATATCAGGCGAAATTTTTATGTGAAGAAAATATATAGTCAAAATTATGGTTGTATGAATAGAAATGATAAAACAGGAAAAATTTATTTTTACGTATAGAAAAATTGTTTAAAATTTTGCTTGTATGTTTTTAAAAAATAAAATATGAGAAAAATATCAGGAAAAATTTTTGTGTAAAAAAATATAAGTCAAAATTGTGGTTGTATGAATAGAAATGATAAAACAGAAAAATTTTATTTTTATGTTTTAACAGAAATAAAATATGAGAAAAATAACAGGCGAATTTTTTATACAAAAAAATATATAAGTCAAAATTATGGTTGTATGAATAGAAATGATAAAACAGGAAAAATTGATTTTATGTAAAGAAAAATCATTTTAAATTTTGCTTGGATGCTTTAAAAAAATAGAATGAGAAAAATATCACTTGAAATTTTTATGTGAAAAAATATAAGTCAAAATTGTGGTTGCACGATTAGAAATGATAAAACAGAAAAATTGATTTTTATGTATAAAAAAAATAATTTAATATTTTGCTTGGATGAAAAAAAAACAAGTAAAGTGTTGCGGTAAATAATATTAGGTTGGCGAGAAAAAAAATGATAAATAAAAATGCTGTTCTCGTATGGGAAAATGAATAGCGTATAAAAAAAACGAATTTAGATCGTAAAACCGAGTTCGTTCAAGTCTACACATAAAAATAGAGAAGTGTAAAACAGGATTCAGAGATTATCTGGACATGCTGTAAAATCTTCGCCCTGTCGGTGGAGAATTCTGTAGTGTTCGCTCGTTTGAAAAGAATTCATTCTTCGCTTTTGAAAAAATTTTTAAAAAATATTTGTAACGTTGTTTGTACGTCGTGCAAACAACAATTTGCACGACGTACTTTCCAGTACCCCCCCCCCTCCGCTCCTTCCTTTTCTCTCTCCTCTCTTCTAAAATCTCTCCCGCAAGTCATCTCTCTCTCTCTCTCTCTCTCTCTCTCTCTCTCTCTCTCTCTCTCTCTCTCTCTCTCTCTCTCTCTCTCGCCTGTATCGCCGTGATGAGCGCGTGTCGATGTCCAATGAATTTACAAAGTAAACCTTCCTTTTGATTCGCTGCTTAATTGAGAGAGACGCATTTCTCTGGCGCCTCCCAATTGACACATTTTCGCATGTCACTGAAGACACAAATTCACTGATATATATTTTTTTTATTTTTTTTTATCAAATTCCTCGCCTGTTTATTTCGCACGAATTCCGGCAGTAAACTTGACTCGCACAATTACTGAGATAACTACGTCTCCCTGGCTTCACCCCCAACCCCCCATTCCTCGCAATAATCAAAGAAATTCCATATGGCGTCACTGAAGGTACCCCGGAAATAATAATCCCGTTAATATATATTTTTGGAGTCGAATATCGAACGTTCTCCAGAATTATTCGACCCGCTAAAATCCCTACTACCCAATTTGGGCATGTAAGTCCATTAAGAATTTCAGATGTTCGTGATTGAGAGACAAGCATCTGTGTGGCGTCGCCTAATCAACACGTTTTCGCTTTTAAAAACATTCCGGCAGATAAACCAAGTACTTTTTTTTCCCCATCCGCGAATTCGCCGCGAAATATTCACCGGGCCCTAATTTAGCGCGCGCATTCGTTTTCCCGCGAAATGTCCATCGCCAAATTCCACTTTATCTCCCTCCCGCCCCCGAGCGAAAAACTTGAGAGGACTACATCGCTGTGGCGCCATTCCAATCAACGCGCTTTCACTTAAACGCCGAAGGTAAAATCCCCGGCATAATTCCGCTTTTTTTCTTCTTCTTTTTTTTTTTTTTCACAGGAGGGAGACTCCCTCTCCCCCCCCAACCCGCCCTCTCCCCTCCCCTCCTCACCCAAAATTCAAGGCACGTCCATGCGCTTCCGGAGAATACTATCGCCTCCTCCTCCTCCACCACCTCCTCCTCCTCCACCACCTCCTCCTCCGCCTCCTCCGCCTCCTCCTCCTCCTCCTCCTCCTCCTCCACCTCCTCCTCCTCCTTAATGAAATGCAACTCAGGGCGAAGGTGGGAGGTAAAAAATGATTACCTAAAATTTGCTTTCGGATCAATTCTTCACCTTTAATGCTCTCGTCTCCTCCTCCTCCTCCTCCTCCTCCTCGTAATGCTTCGAAAGAGGGAGGGGGAAGAAAGGCTTGGGTTGGTCAGTAATTTAAGAGGAGAAGGAACACAAGAGGAAAAAGATGCCTAGAAGGAGAGTTGGTAAGGATGTAGAAGAAGAAGAAGAATCAAGAGAGAAAAGGGACGAATAAAAGATAGAAGAAATTAGGGAAGAAGATGATAGAGAAATACTGGAAGAGAATAGAGGAAGATGGGAAATAGAGAAGGATAAATAGATAGGCAGGAGAAGAAGTTTGGAATGAGGAGAAAGCTGGGTAGACTGAATACAGAAGAAGAAAAACAGAAGAGGTAAGAATGAAAACGTAAGAGAGGGAGGAAGAATTAAATGCAGAAGGAGTACAAATGAGAGAAAATTTCTGCATGTAAATGAATCTATAAATAAATAAAGGTAGCATTATATTTTTCGCCTCATAAACCCCCATGTTTCGCCAAAGTGAACACAGTACTCTCTTTTTCGAAACAGCTTGCAGATGTCCTCTTAGTGAAGTTCAATTTATCTTTTAACTTGATCAACCTAAAAAAAAAATTTATTCGTTTTGTCTTTTCACCTGTTTTGCAAGTCGAACTGCTTCATTTTTCATCTGTTTTGCAAGACGAACTCCTTCTTCATCTTATTTGGAAGACGAACTCCTTCCTTCTTCACCCGTTTTAGAAGACAAACTCCTTCCTTTTTCACCCGTTTTGCAAGACGAACTCCTTCCTTTTTCACCCGTTTTGCAAGACGAACTCCTTCCTTTTTCACCCATTTTGCAAGACGAACTCCTTCCTTCTTCACCCATTTTAGAAGACGAACTCCTCTCTTTTTCATCCATTTTGCAAGACGAACTCCTTCCTTTTTCACCCATTTTAGAAGACGAACTCCTTCCTTTTTTACCCGTTTTGGAAGACGAACTCCTTCCTTTTTCACCCATTTTAGAAGACGAACTCCTTCCTTTTTCACCCATTTTAGAAGACGAACTCCTTCCTTTTTCACCCGTTTTGCAAGACGAACTCCTTCCTTTTTCATCCGTTTTGCAAGACGAACTCCTTCCTTCTTCACCCGTTTTGCAAGACGAACTCCTTCCTTTTTCACCCGTTTTGCAAGACGAACTCCTTCCTTCTTCACCCATTTTAGAAGACGAACTCCTTCCTTTTTCACCCGTTTTGCAAGACGAACTCCTTCCTTCTTCACCCATTTTAGAAGACGAACTCCTTCCTTTTTCACCTGTTTTGCAAGTCGAACTGCTTCATTTTTCACCTGTTTTGCAAGATGAACTCCATCTTTTTTGGAAGACGAACTCCTTCCTTTTTCACCCGTTTTGCAAGACGAACTCCTTCCTTCTTCACCCATTTTAGAAGACGAACTCCTTCCTTCTTTCACCCGTTTTAGAAGACGAACTCCTTCCTTTTTCACCTGTTTTGCAAGACGAACTCCACTCCATTACCCATTAAAAAAGACACTTTTTTGCATAGAGAACGCACCTCGTAACCACCAGCGTATTTCTATCGAATTCTCTCCGTAAGAACACCGATGTATTTATAGCGAACGGTGCCCGTAAACACCGGTGTATTTCCAGGGGATTGGTTCTTGCTTTCTCTAGTTGATTCCTACCTAACATTTTTCAAATATTGCAGCTCAGGGTGCCGTAAGTTGGCCCCAAGGACGCGAGTATCACCAGCCGAGTGGCCGGTGATGACTCTATATAGAGTTGCTTCCTCAAAAGCAAATTCCATTTTAATGAACCAAAGCCTCCAGTGGCCAAATGGAAGGCTTTTGACGCCTCTCTCTCTCTCTCTCTCTCTCTCAAGAGATAATAACTGTATTTATTATGCAAGAGGATATTGCAGAAACGGAGGATAAAATGCAGATTCAGACACAAAATGAATAATTATGATGAAGGAAGATCAAATATTATGGAAAAGTTGGATTTTTTAATGTCAGAATTTCTGGAAATGAAAAAAGAACAACATACCAGAACAGGAAAGAGACATGGGAAAATCCTTATTACTATCAGTATTAAATGAAGGAGAAAACACGCAAACCATCATAGTGATGAATGCGCAGGGTTTGAGTTACGAGTAAACTCAAAAAAAGAAAAATAGAGTACTTAGAAGAACTAACCCAAAATGAAAGAAAATAGATATAATGAATATAAGTGAAACCTGGTATTCCCAAGAGACTGGGAATGATGATCAATAAAAAGGGTTCCAAACTATAGAGTCAGATAGAAAAAATAGGAATCAAGGGGGAACCGCAATATAGGAAAAGACAAAAAACAAGGAAAAATATGAGAAATATAGTAACTCAGAATGTGAACTAATAGCGGTAGAATTTGAATCTGAAAAATTGATGAACATAGTAATATATAGACCTCCTAATACTAAAGAGTTTTGACTTAATAATTGAAAAAATTGGATGATATATGTAGAAATCACAAGGACTGGACTATTCTCCTATCTGGAGACTTCAACTTTCCTTTCGTAGATGAAGGAAAGAACGAATAGGAGATTGTGGTTGTACTTATACATATAAAAAAGAGAGTAATAGTAGTGCAGAAGATAAGGAGGCAATTTGAAAAGCTATTAGATATGCTACTAGAATACAACATTCAACAAATAAATCACTGCCAACAAGAAAGGAAAATACTTTAGACCTAGTATTTGTGAACGAGATGAATTATGTTAAAGAAATAATAGTTTATAATGCGAGTATTTCAGACCATAATGTCATAGAATTAACAGATTCATTCCAAAAGCAAGTGAAAATAGAGATAAGCAAGAAATGAAAAGTGGGAAGGATATGGAAAATACAACTTCTACAGTAAAAATATAAAATGGTCAGAAATTAATGAAGAATTAAACAAAGATTGGGATAACATTTTTCGTAAGTGATGACATAAGGGTAAATACGGAGATTATATAAAATATTGGAGATAATAGTGGAAAAATATATACCGAAGAAGAAAAGTAAACATCATTCATGCATACCAAGAGACAGAAGAATCTTGTTCCAGAAAATCAGAAAAGTGGGAAAAAAGGTCTTGCAAGAAAAAAATGCATGGAAAGTTATAGAACTAAAAAGTAAGATAGAAAATGCAGAAAAAAAGATTATACAATCAAAGAAAATGAAAAACGGGGACTTGGAAGAAAAAAACCCTATTAAATATCAAGCAAAACCCCAAACTATTATACTCATATGCGAAGAAGATGAATAAAAGAAGAATAGAAATAGGCCCTCTGAGAATTGAAGGGAGATTAACGAATGAAAAAAAGGAAATTTGCAACATACTGGCAGAACGATATAAGAGAGATTCACCCCTAGAATAGATAATGAAGATAATGATATAGAAGTAAGGGATGGAAAATAGTGAATATTTAGCTGACATAGATATTAATGAAGCTGATATTGTGCAGGCTATTAATGAAATTAAAAATGGAGCTGCTGCAGGACCCGATGGAATTCCTGCTATTTTGTTAAAGAAAGTAGTTCATTCTATCGCAAAGCCACTTGCAATATTATTAAGACAAAGTGTAGATACAGGCAAGATATAGATGAGCACAAATTAGCGTATATTACCCCTACTTTCAAAAGTGGATCAAGACTAGAGGCAAGTAATTATAGGCCTGTGAGTCTACATCACATATAATGAAAGTGTATGAAAGGGTAATGAAAGAAAAATATTATGAAACATTTAATAAAAAATAATTTGTTTAATAAAGGACAACATGGTTTCGTACCCGGAAAAAGTACACAAACCCAACTGTTAGTCCACCGTAAAACATATTCAAAACAAAAATATGAAAAGCGGAAATGAAACAGATGTGGTTTATTTAGACTTTGCAAAAGCTTTTGATAAAGTAGACCATAATAATATTAGCGAAAGAAAATTAGAAAACACAATATCGTGGATAAAGTAGGAAGATGGTTAAAAGAATTTTTACACAACAGAAAACAGATAGTTATTGCAAACGACGAGAAAATCGGATGAAGCCAAGGTAATATCCGGTGTGCCGCAAGGTACGGTGTTAGCTGCAATACTGTTTGTTTATTATGATTGAAGACATAGACAATATGTTAAGGATTCGGTAGTGAGTAGTTTCGCAGATGACACAAGAATAAGTAGAGAAATTACTTGTGATGAAGATAGGAACGCTCTACAAAGAGACCTTAACAAAGTATATGATTGGGCAGAGGTAAAGGTAAAGGATGGTATTTAACTCTGATAAATTTGAATCAATAAATTATGGAGACAGAGAAAGAAAGCTATATGCATATAAGGGACCTAATAATGAGACCATCACAAATAAGGAAGCAGTTAAAGACCTTGGTGTGATGATGAATAGGAACATGTTATGCAATGATCAAATAGCAACTCTGTTGGCAAAATGTAAAGCAAAAATGGGAATGTTGTTACGGCACTTCAAAACAAGAAAAGCTGAACACATGATTATGCTTTATAAAACATATGTTCGTAGTCCACTTGAATATTGCCAATATGATATGGTACCCACACTATCAAAAGGATATTGCACAAATAGAGAGTGTACAAAGGTCCTTTACAGCTAGAATAGAAGAAGTTAAGGACCTAGACTACTGGGAAAGACTACAATTCTTAAAATTATATAGTCTGGAAAAGGAGAAGAGAACAAGCTACATGATAATTCAGGCATGGAAACAGATAGAAGGAATAGCAGAAAATATCATGGAACTAAAAATATCAGAAAGAGCAAGCAGAGTAGATTAATAGTGCCCAAAAATATACCAGAAAAATAAGGAAAGCACACAGGACATTAATCCACTACGCACCAGCATCGATAATGCAGCGTCTATTCAATGCGGTTGCCAGCTCATCTGAGGAATATATCAGGAGTGAGCGTAGATGTGTTTAAGAATAAGCTCGACAAATATCTAAACTGCATCCCAGACCATCCAAGATTGGAAGATGCAAAATATACCGGAAGATGTACTAGCAACTCTGGTAGACATTAGAGGTGCCTCACACTGAGGGACCTGGGGCACCCCGAACAAGATGTAAGGTAAGGTAAGGTAAGGTCTCTCTCTCTCTCTCTCTCTCTCTCTCTCTCTCTCTCTCGCTGTTAACAACTGGTAAAAGAAGGCAAAACGTGTAAGGTTGGAACCGTTTGGAAGACTGAACTAAGATTTAATACTCTCATTCAAATTATTTGCTAAACTACAGTGTTTTCATAGTTTCCCTATATATGAATAATCAATATAACCCAAATGATTACAAAGGTAAAATGTCCAGAAATTGAGAGTAAAAGGTTCAAAAAGAAAGGAAGTGTTGAAGATTAAAAAATGAACGTGTAAAATACCATGAGGAAAGTGTACAAGTGTAAAAGGTAAATAAGGAGGAGGAAGAAAGAGGAAAGGAAGAACCTAAGCACCGAAAGAAGAAGAAGAAGAAGAAGAAGAAGAAGAAGAAGAAGAAGAAGAAGAAGAAGAAGTGACCCTCTCGAAATTCCCGAGAATAATTCGTCCGAAAAGGAAATCTCTCAGTAGGACTTTGTGTGCCTTTTGGAAACTGCTGCTTTTTTGACTCAACGCTTCGTCGACCTTGTGGATTCCTTCCTTCCTCGCTGGCGACGACGAAGGGAAAAAAAAATCATAGAAAATATATAAAAGCGATAGCTGATTTTACGGCGTTTCTCGAAACATGGCTCGAAGTCAAATGACAGAGTCGGAGTCGAAGCCAATTTCATCTTCGCTGAGGACGAGGGACGGAACGTTTCGTGGAAATACGCGACCAAATCATTTTTTTTTTTTTCTAAAACGTTTCACGAAATCATAACGAAACGTTTCGTGGAATCACACGACGAACTCAAATTTTTTTTGTAACTTTTCACAAAATCATAACGAACCGAAATGAAGAGATTTTTTAAGGTTTTGTCTAAAAACACGACGAAATCAAACGTTTTTTATTTTTTATTTTTTATTCTATTTTCTTTTTAAGTTTTCTGAAAACAAAACGAACTGAAATGAACAGATTTTTATAGTTTTGTCTAAAAACAAGACGAAATCAAACGTTTTTTTATTTTATATTCTTTTATTCTATTTTCTTTTTAAGTTTTATGAAATCACAACGAACGGAAGTGAGTAGATTTTTGTGGATTTGTCAAAAAACACGACGGAATCAAACGCTTAATTTTTGTTTTTGTTTTATTTTTTTTTTAAGTTTCACGAAATCATAACGAACCGAAATGAACGGATTTTTGTGGTTTTGTCTAAAAACACGACGGAATCAAACGTTTTTATTTTTTCTTTTCTATATTTTTTTAAGTTTTCACGAAAAGATTAGATTTCTGTCGTTTTAACGCCACGCCAAATGGGACCAAAAAGTAAATGGATATCTCTTCTCTCTCTCTCTCTCTCTCTCTCTCTCTCTCTCTCTCTCTCTCTCTCTCTCTCGTTTCACAGAAACAAAAACTATAGCAGATATTTTCCCGAATGTTGTTGTTGGGCCGAAAAGATACCCACCCCTACCCCCATCCCCTCTCTCCTTTTTCGCTTTCATTTCTTTATTTTGTTTTGTTTGTTTCTTTTTCTGCGTCCCCACCCTCACCCCTCCCCCGCCGCCCCCCACCAACCCCAAGCTCACTGGACGGGGTAAGGATCGAAAACAGTTTTTATCCCTTTTTCCCCCAAATTCCGTTCAGCAACAGAGGTACGATTTCAGTTTTACCAGTTTTTAGAATTTTTTTTTTTTTTATTTATTTTGCCTTCCAAGGAATAAAGATTCTTCCCATTATGTCTGTTTGTGTTAGAGAACATTATAGAAATATTAAGAAACATCTCCAAATATCAGCTCAAAAATTCAAAGCCTATACCACTGGAATGTATCAGACTGCTTAGTACACTAATTTCCTGAACAGGTTAAGGTCAAAGGACAGAAAATGGTATTCTAAGCTAGTTCATAAGGTCAACTCAAAGTCCTCTTGTCTGATGGACATTGTGAGCTCGTTGCATTATTTATTGCTTACAGTTTTCCCTTATAGTCAGAAAGATCCAAGTGTTTCCTATGGTCCATTTTATCCGTAAAAATAAGATGAGCTATATTGTAATGAGAGACGACTTGTAACCGTTCCCCAGAATCCCCTGGACAAGGAATACAGCAGGAATATTTAAGATTTACATTCCCAGATTCCCAGGTCAGAATCTTCACAATAACCCTGACGGAACCACTTACCAAATACGTCCATGTTCAATTCCCTTTTCATTTTTTTCCTTTCTTTTTTTGAGAAATATCTATAGAATTTTTATGCTTCTGTTTTCGTCCTAACTCAACCGATACGGGAAGGTTCGTAAAAGCTAAAAGCTCTGGGGGTATTTTCTTGGGGTATGTTTCCAGGGTATTTTCCAATACCCATGAAGTACTATGTTGTGCTTTGTCAGGACAGCTTACGACGTTCGTGTGTGTGTGTATTAGGGTATGGAGGTATTGTAGAGTGTAGGTATCTCTCTCTCTCTCTCTCTCTCTCTCAGTCAGTCAGTAATCAAACAAATTCTTTTCTTAACCTCATTCTACATTATTTTCCTCTCTCTCTCTCTCTCTCTCTCTCTCTCTCTCTCTCTCTCTCTCTCTCTCTCTTCCCTCACTCAATTACAATCTTCTGTCCTCCTCCACCTGCATTTTTTTTCCTTCCCACTTATTTTTTTCCCTTCCCATCTCCTCCCTCCCTCCCTCCTCCTCCCCCCCCCCCCCCCCCCTCCTCCTCCTCCTCCTCCCCCCCTCCTCCTCCTCCTCCTCCTTCTTGACTTGACGTTCTCGAGGAATACCTCGGAAGGCAACCGGAGCCGTTTGGCCAGATGAAGACATTCGTGATAAAACGTCGGAAATGCATTTCAGATCTTTGAGTGAATTCCTGGAGGATTTCCTCCAGTCGTTGACCGAAATAGATAGACAGACAGGCGGTGGGTTTCTTTACTTAGCTCTCTCTCTCTCTCTCTCTCTCTCTCTCTCTGAGAGACCATTTATTACCTTTATTCCTCTTTATCATTTTGATTTCACGTTTAATCACGTACCTCCTCTTTCCTCGTTCTCTCTCTTTGCCAGTCACTCATTTAATAACTTTTACTTTTATTTATTCCGTTAGTTTTCCCATTTCCCCTTTTCTCTTTGTGTTTCCGAAGCCCATTAATTATACTTCAACTTTCACTTAACTTTAACTTAACTTTCATTCAACTTTCCATTTTTTTCTCTCTCGCTTTCTACTTCAGAGGCTTTATTTTTATTTTTATTTATTTTTATTTTTTATTTTTATTTTTTTCCCTTAAACCAAACGAGATTTACCCTTGAGTCGATTAGCGTAACTTTGCAGTGGCGCTGTGACCAGTCGTACCGCCCTTAAGGACGACCTGATGAACGACTTTTACGTACGACCTTCTGGACGATCTCATGGACGACTTTTTACGTACGACCTGATTGAACGACCTCCGGACGACCTGATGAACGACTTTTACGTACTACCTGTTTGAACGACCTTTTCTGGACGACCTAATTGAACGACCTCATGAACGACCTTCCGGACGACCTGATTGAACGGCTTTTACGGGACGACCTAATTGAACGACCTTCCGGACGACCTCATGAACGACTTTTTAAGGACGACTTGATTGAACGACCTTACTGACGACCTCATGAACGACTTTTTACGGACGACCTCATGAACGACCTTCAGGACGACCCGATTGAACTACCTTACGGGACGACCTCATGAACGACCTTCAGGACGACCTTCCGGACGACCTGATTGAAAGACTTGACGGACCTTCCGACGAGTTTTGAGAGAGGGGTGGGGAGAAAGATGTCTTATGAACGACCTCGACGAACGACCCAATGAAAAAGACCCTGCGAATGTCCTTATCATGAACTACCTTTCTCATAGTGTTCGGAAAGGCATGACGAACGTACGACCTTACGAAAGACCTTGACGAACGACCCTTGCTAACGCACGACCATAAGAACGACTTTCCAAACGTAAATATATATATATATTATATATATATATATATATATATATATAGATATATATATATATATATATATATATATACATATATATATACTATATATATATATATATATATATATATTACTATCACTACTTCTAGTTCACCAACACTGTTAAAAGGGGAAGGATAATATACCTATTATTATTATTATCATATTATTATTTCAAGCTTATTCCCATTTTCATATACCGGAGTAACTACCTCATCTTGTCTTACCCTTTTGTTTGGCTAACGTCAATTAATTTAAACCTGGCGGTGCGGGGGGTGGGGGGGATAGGGTCCTGTCTGGCGTCGGCTTCGATCAAAACTCTACCTGGATCTCATATGACTATGTATGCTCGTGTCGTTTTTTTTTTTTTTTTTTTCTGGAAAACGATAATGTTTTTTTTTTTTTGAATTTTTTTTAGGAAGCGAGATTGTAGGAGGAAGTAGAGAAAGGATTCAGAGAGAGAGAGAGAGAGAGAGAGAGAGAGAGAGAGAGAGAGAGAGGAGAGAGAGGATGTAGAAGGAAATGAAGAGAGAGGGAAAAGGTAGAAGGAAGAAATGAGAGAGAGAGAGAGAGAGAGAGAGAGAGAGAGAGAGAGAGAGATGATGTAGAGAGAAGGAAATAAAGAAACGAATTGTAGAAGGAAGAAAGAAGAGAATAATTGTAGAAGAAGATAGAAGAAATGTAGAAGAAAATGTAGAAGGCAGAAAGTATTGAGAGAGAGAGAGAATGTAGAAGAAAATAAAGATAGATAGAGAGAGAGAGAGAGAATAAAAATGTAGAAGGAAGTAAAGAAAGAAGAGAGATGAGAGAGAGAAAATAATGTAGAAGGAAAGGAAAAAGGACTGAGAGAGAGAGAGAGAGAGAGAGAGAGAGAGAGAGAGAGAGATACTCTCAAAAACGGCCTACCACTTACGCGAGGTACTACATACTACGTACTACTATATCAGTCTCCCAGGCCTTCGAGAGTTGCCAAGAAGGGAATATTGCTGCCATCAGGACCCATCCGTTCACAGTAATTGACTTTCATAACGGAATAATGGAGGAGCCTTTCGTGGGTTAGGCTGGGCCAGATGGCAGGGATAAGTTGATTTTACCCCCACTTGACCTTAGACACGCTCTCTCTCTCTCTCTCTCTCTCTCTCTCGACATAAACAAAAAGAAAATATATTGGTGGTGATATTTGGGCCGGCTACGGCTGTGATTTTTGTAGTTTTTTTTTTTTTGTCTTGTTTATCTATTTATTTTATTTTTGGCAATAGGATTAAGAGTAATTAGATAGCAATATATAATATATATATATATAATATATATATATATATATATATATATATATATATATATATATATATATATATATATATATATATATATATATATATGATAAATAGATATATATTCTATATATAGATTATATATAATATATTACTATATATATGAGATAGATAGATAGATAGATAGATAGATAGATTTACGGAGATAATTACATATTCCAGAGACAGCAGTTTCTGAAACACAGCACTTACTTTATATATTTTGGAGTATGTATGAGCTCCTTGTATTAGAAGGAATAATTCTGTTGTAATAGAACATTTTTCAAGTCATTTTTTGGCCCACCATTATAGTAAATATATATATATAGAATATATATATATATATATAATATATATATATATGTATGTATATATACGTATATATTAAACATCCCACACCAAGGCAAGACGAATCAGTGGATCTCTCTCACCCAGAGCAGAAGCAACACTGAAATGAGTCTTTAAAAAATATATATATATACTATATTCCGGAATTAATTTCCAAAATCAGATTGGATCGGGGGGGGGGGGGAGGAAGGGGGGGGGAAAAGCATAGCTTCGACACGGGAGGACCAGCCATCCAACCAGCCAGACAGGCGCGGGGGGGGGGGGGGGGGGGGGTGGGCGGTGTGAGCAAAGGACCCAAAATCAAAGTCCCACTTAATAACCGGGAATCAGGGAATTATTCTTTCGGGAACTCGCTCGGGAATTTGGGCCTTCCGGAGAGGTAAAGAGATATATCTTAAATATATTTCCCCAATTTAAAGTGAGGTGATTAGATTATTTCAGGTGAATTGTTAGAACATTTTCTTTTTGTGAGTTTAAATAGGCTTTTTTATTCACTTTGTGAAGCTGGAATTTATGTATATATGTGTATCTATATAATATAGATGGTATGTATAACATACATATGTAAATATATGTAATTATACATGTATTTATACATATATATACATAAATAAAAGCAAATGCTACGAAGGAAAGTGGCATTTGTCATTATACATGCATCACGTCCCATATATACATATATATGTATGTATATATATTACATATATATTTACGCATATATGTATGGGTTTATAGCTGACTATATTCGATTTATGTGTTCGAGAATAATATGCAGTGACAAGCATCAGAATTAATATTAGCATTAGAAAAGTGGACAGCCAATCACTCTTTACTTTTATGTGACCAGTCAAGTTCTCTCTCTCTCTCTCTCTCTCTCTCTCTCTCATTAATTTACTTCCTACTCTCTCTCAATCCTTTCTTTGCTCCTACGCTCTCTCTCTCTCTCTCTCTCTATTATTTATTTACTTCCTACTCTCTTTCTCTCAATCATTTCTTTACTTCCTACGCTCTCTCTCTCTCTCTCTATTATTTATTTACTTACTACTCTCTTTCTCTCAATCATTTCTTTACTTCCTACGCTCTCTCTCTCTCTCTCTCTGCTCCAGTACTCACCGACGGCGGCCAGATCCAGGGGCGTCAAGGACTGCTGGAGTCCTGGAGGGGCAGGATTCACCGTCTTCCTTCGGGTCACGGCGTCCGAAAGCCTCACTATGACTCCCCCCATCGTCCTTTCTCTCTCTTTCAGAAAGTTGTCCTTCTTCGCTTTCTCTTAGTGCTTTCTTCCTTCCTTCTTCCTTTCTCTTCCTTTCTTCTCGTAGTCTCCCAGAGGCGCAATGGACGCGTCTTTTGTTTCAGTGTTCGGGGAGAGAATTTTTTTTTCTTTCTTTTTTTTCCAAAAGGTTTATTTAGTTTTGTGAGTTTTTTCTTGTATATATTTTTGTCTGTCTATATTTGATTTTGTGGATTTTCTCTTATCTTTTTTTTCTAAAAATTGGAGAGAATGGTTTTTTTTTTTATCAAAAGGTTTATTTAGTTTTTTGGGTTTTTCGTATATATTAGTTCTTTATGTATTTGGTTTTGTCGGGTTTTCTCTTACCTTTTTTTCTAAAAATTTGGTTTTGTGTTTTTTTCACTTTCTTTTATTGTCTATTAATCCGGTTTGGTCCAGTTTTTGTTGTTCATTTTTTAATTGGAGATTTTGTTTTATTTTTCCGTCGATATTGGTTTTTTTCAATAATATAGATCATTTTTTTCTTGTTTTTCTCCCCTTATTTGTAAAGTTGTCTGTATATTCCCAGTCGTCTTTAGAGATATTGTTTATTATCCTCTAACTATAGTTTCACACACTTTAGTTTTGTCAACTTCGATCGTACGTGCGGTACCGACTAAAATTATGCATCGTTTTAATTACTGACCAAAAAATGCCTGGGTTGAAAAATGCGCGAAAAAAAGGAAATGAAAAGAAAAAAATATTAATTATTGTAATCCTCCTAAATTAGAATTTTAGAAAATTGATATTAATATTGATTATAGCGGCCATTTACCTTACAGCTGTAGTTAATTGACAATTGCATATTGTAAATATTTGAATGAATCGTAAAGAATGATAAATTGTCTTCGTAGGAAGTGCTGGAGAGAAAAATGTAATAAAAATAAATAATATTAATTACTACATCCTTCTTTCCTTAGAATTGGAGTAAGTAGACAATCGCGCATTGCAGATTAATAAAGTATGCATAGATGTGTATTTCTGGTGATAGAAGTTCACTCTCGACGTGGTTCGGAAGTCACGTAAAGCCGTTGGTCCCGTTGCTGAATAACCACTGGTTCCATGCAACGTGAAAGCACCATACAAACAAACATAGACTTTAAAAGGAACCTTCCCAAACTTTTAAACAAACGGTGTGATGTTTTTAATGCCTTGTTTCCTATGCCTACAAAACCTGATTGTGTCAGGTGTTCCGCAGGGTAGTGTTTTGGGACCAGTATTGTATTTCAGTGTTTACTAGGAACGTGTGGCCCGGTCTAAAAGTAATACAGTAATGCATTTCACATTTGATATCTTGGCTCTTATGCAAATTGATGGTGTAAGCACTAATATAGACCTGAAATTAATTAAATTAAACTGCATCTTGTACCATATCCCAATGATTCTTTTCACATACTGTTCTCATTAATTATGAATTAATTGGACTTGGATTTTTTTTTCAAAATGTATCTAGAGTATTAATTATGAATGAATCTGGAATTGTAACGTTATATCTTTCAAGTTTCTTATCAAGGTATTTGTCATAATGCTTCGTCTAATTACAGGAGTGTATTGTTTTCAAAATGTATCGAGCATATTAATGATGAATGAATCTGGAATTGTAGCGTTATATTTTTCAAGTTTGTTATCAAGGTATTTGTCATAATGCTTCGTATAATTACAGAGATGGTAGTATTATTCCCGCGTAGCTTCAGCCAGACAATACTTCTCGAAGTGCGTATTTCCTTTACCTCAGTGATGGTCAGTATCACCTAGACCGTTGCCAGAAGGTAATCCTTTGTGCAATCTTCCTCTTATGACTTGTATCGTCGTCACAAGTGCGTGCTACTCGCTTTGTAGTGATAGTTCGCAGTCTTTGCACACTCGTAGACAAGGCTGTGACAGGAACTTAATTAGTGGGCTCCTAATGCACGAGTGTGTTTATTTATGCTAGGTTAATCGTTTTTTATCTATTATTTCTCATATCTTTTCATATTTTTCACACGTGTGGGTATTATCCTTTATAAATAAAACCTTGTTTTGCAACTCGTGATTATTGACAGTTTTTTGGATAATAGTAATCTTAATAACGCTATTATCAGTCTGTATATTACGTTTGAAAGAATAACGCTAATATTATTCTGTGTATTACGTTCGAAAGAATAACACTTAATATTAGTCTGTGTATTACATTTTGAAAACACTAATATTAGTCTGCATATTAGGTTTGAAAGGTGAAAATACAACAGGCACATTTCATTGCCTTTTAAATATTTACGAAATTATAAATAATTTAGGATTATCTCTTTAAAAAAGATTTCTGTCACCAAAGGACATTTTAAATCAAAAATACTTCCCTGAATTTTTCTTTACTGCTTGTCGTGGAATATTAAGAATTTCCTCGCAAAAAAAAGAAAAAAAAACACCTTTTGTTTCTTTGTTTATCAAAGCGAGAATAGTAAATAGAAAGATAGACAAAAGAAAACCAACAGGTAAACAAAAGGAGTGGCTTAGTTCACTCAAGGCAAAAATATATTTCAGGATTTCCACCAAAAACTGAAAACAAAATTAAAAATATTTGTAATTCTGTTCAGATAAAAAAGGAACTTTTTTTTTAAACACTGTCGGTGCGTTTGTTTCAGCTGGAGAACAAGTCGATTTAGAATTTCCCCATCTGTCAATTTGTTTGTGCAAGACGACTCACAAGCAGCACAAAAGTACATTTCCGGATTTTCACAAAAAATGAAAAATTCCTGTTTTGCTGAAAAAAACGAACTATTTAAAAAAAACACTCGTTACGTTTCTTTCAGTTTATGAAGCGAGAACGTTTTAGTACTTCGTATCTGTCAATTTATTCGTGACGGCAAATCTCCTCTTTACTAACTCTTCACGTAACCAGAATCACCACGTGTGACGGGAGAGGGGCGGAGAGCGCTCCGTCGACCATCCTCGCTCGGCGGCTGGGCGACAACTGGACTGAGTCACTCTCGTCTCAGGTATCGGGAACCTTCCTCGTCGTCGTCCGCGCTCAGCCAATCAGAATTCAGGGACAAGAAGATAAACAAAAGTTCCGCAGCCAATCAAGGTCAAGGATTTTTGTTCATTCGTTTCTACAGAATTGACCGTAATGTTGTCAAGTTTCTGATACGCGGCTATAGAAAAAAAAAATTTTGGTGGGGGGGTGGGGCCATGGTTCTCTCTCTCTCTCTCTCTCTCTCTCTCTCTCTCTCTCTCTTAGAAAACGAGTTTGATACATACTTGAAGGTGTGGGTATGTTGCTCTCTCTCCTCCTCTCCCTATCTCCTTCTCTCTCTCTCTCTCTCTCTCTCTCTCTCAAATACTGTATAAATCGTGAGTTTGATACACGAATTTTGACTGGCAAAGGAATGTTTCTCTCTCTCTCTCTCTCTCTCTCTCTCTCTCTCTTCTTCTTCTTCTTCTTCTTCTTCTTCTTCTTCTTCTTCGCTTCCGGTTTTCGGTTTCGCCCGATGCTGAAACCGGTTTCGAGAAATCCGATTAAAGGAGTCACTTGTCCCGAAACCTGGATAAAAGGGAGGGACAGAGAGAGAGAGAGAGGGTGTTACCTGAGAATTAATTATTCCTTTTCAAGGCGTCGAGAGGTATTGCTTTTCATAACCTGCTCTCTTTTTAATTCCTGGTCCCTCTGCGCGAGAGAAACATTACAAAACGCGTAACAGATCCGTGTAATATAACAGAGCTTCTACCTTACTGTTTATGAGAGAAACATTACCATTTGTGAGAGAAACTACTCTATATAAGGGAAACAATACTATTTATAAGAGAAACATTACAATTTATGAGAGAAACTACTCTTTATAAGGGAAACATTACTATTTGTAAGAGAACTATTACTCATTATAAGAGCAACATTACTATTTACTAGCAAACTTACCCATCTACGATGGGTGATAAAATACGGGTGCAGAAGTGAAAAATTTATATGTACTATTTGTTCAGCAATATTAAAATAAGGGCGATTTTTATACATACCTACTACAGAACCTCTTTGTACACAATATTATCAGTTTGTCCAGAACTTAATTTCAAGTTGGCAGAGTCAGTTGCTCTGCTCATCGCCACATACAGTTGGCCATGCGTGAACTTGGGTGACGGCAGAAACACACCAACACGATCCAAAGTCTGGCCCTGCGACTTGTTTGCAGTGAATGAGAAGGCCAGGTTGATGGGAAACTGCCTGCGCCGTAACTGGAACGGAAACTGGTTGTCCGAAGGCATCAGAGGAATCCGGGGGATGAACAGACGTTTACCGGTGTGAGGGCCCGTTGCTATCACTGCTTCAATGACGTTGGAGTTTAGCTCCATAACGGTGTACCTCGTTCCGTTGCAATGTCCATTGGCAGGATCGAAATTCCAAAGCAACATTACCGGGCAGTACTTCAACGTTATTTTGTGCACTGGCAGTCCCGATGGATTTAAGTTATTCAAAAAATCTAGCGGATATTGATGATAATTTTCATCTTCTATTGTGTCCGAGCTGAAATATTCGCGACTTTCTCCGGGGAAGTTGTACAGAAATTATGTATAAAACATCGTAAAGCAACTAAGTCTACGGGAATAGCCTGTCTCGTTTCACGGCCAGAAACAGCTCCGTTTCAGGGAATCCCTTCTCACCCCCACCCCTTACAAAGGTGGGGGTTAGGTTGGATGAAACCCCATTACAAACCATCTTATGGGTCCCCACCATAACCCTGCCAAGTTTCATGCCCATCTGACCAACCGTTTGGCCGTGATTGAATGACAGACAGACAGACATTACGCCCATTATAGTATGATAAGAGGAACTACTCTTTTTAAGGGAAACATTACTAATTATAAGACGAATATTACTATTTATAAGAGGGACATTACTCAATATAAGAAAAACGTTACAATTTATGAGAGAAATTACTTTTTATAACGGAAACATTACTATTTGTAAGAGGAACATTACACTTCACGAGAGAAACATTACTCTTTATAAGAGAATCATTACTATTTAAAAGAGAAACGTTACTCATTATAAGAGAAACTTACTATTTATGAGAGAAACATTACTATTTAATAGAGAAACATTCCTCTTTATAAGAGAAACATTCCTCTTTATAAGAGAAACATTACTCTCTATAAAGGGGAGAATTAACATTTTTGTTAAATGACCCGAATATCCGATGTCAATGCCAAGATTTTGTTAATGGAATTTTTAACCTGTGAGTTTGTCATGTCGTTAATAGCTCCTCATATTAACATTGTCATGTGGATTTACTGCAAACTTTGGCTTTTGTTGTTTTTGTTATTATCGTATTCTATTTATTATTGCACTTTCCCCTCTTTGTATTTTGGTTTTATTGTTGGTTTCCTTTAATTTTATTTTATTTATTTATTTATTTATTTATTTGTTTGTTTGTTTATTTGTTTCTGTCTCCAGCAGGTCAACCAAAAAAAAAATCTCCGTAATGACTGTGACCCCCAAAATGTGGATGGGAGGAGATGACGTCATCGCTCGTCAGGGGTAGGGGGGAGTTTTTTTTTAAATGCTTTATAAGATGGAGGGGAGTGAAAAGGAGGGGGAGGGGTAGGAAGGGGACGGGAAATTCATTTAGCCCCGTCTGTCCTTTTCTTTTTTTTTTAATTCGCTTGCGAAAGGGGTCGAGGTTTTTTTATTAATCAATTCTGTCCCTCGCTGAAGTAAAGACATTTTTCTGGGAGAATAAGAAGAGGAAAAAGCAGAAGTTTGAAGGTAAACAAAGACTGAGATTGGTTGGATGCCCTCCTTTCGTCTTGAGGTTTTTTTTTTTTTTTTTTAATTCATCTATCTTTCGTCTTTATTCTCGTGATTTGTTCTGTTTCTGTTTTTCGTGTAGCATGTTTTTTTTGTTTTTGTTTTTTTTTTGGCTTGCTTGCTTTCGCCTTGTCGAGTTTTTTTTATCTCGTGTTTTTTTTTTTTATCGTCTATTATTCTTCATTTCTCTAGTGATTTGTCTTGTTTCTGTTTTTCGAATAGTTTTTTTTTTCCTTTCGTCTTCTCGAGTTTTTGTTCGTTTTTTTAATTTAATCGTTTATCCTTTCGTCGTTTTTCGGTGATTTGTATTTGTCTATATTTTTCGAATATTATGTGTTTTATATACCTCCTCTCGTCTTGTTGTGTGTGTATGTTTTTTTTCAGTCAAGGTCATGTTTTTTTCTGTATCTGTCATCGTTTTTTTTTCGTATTTTGTCTTATTTCTGTTTCGAATAACATTTTTTTTCTGGTGCTTCCTTTCGTCTTGTTGAGAATTTTTTTTCTTTTTTTTGTAAGTGTCAATGTCGTATGTCTTTTTTCTTAATCCGTCTATCCTTCCCCTGTTTTTTTTTTTCGATCTCTCTCTCTCTCTCTCTCTCTCTCTCTCTCTCTCTCTCTCTCTCTCTCTCTGTTCGAATAACAAGCCTGTCTGCCTGTGTAGCCTTGAAATAAAATTGTAATTAAAGGTGGATGTTTACAATTAAAAATACTGCAAAATCTCTTTTCACGTAATTAACACTACAGCCGACTAAACTATCATTTTTTTTAATTAACATCTGCAATGCTGTTAAATTCCTTTATGGTTTGCATGAGATTGGTCATTATTTTGGCATGTCAGTAACAATGAATAATTTTGTTTTATAATTCATAATTATTTCTGTCTCCCTTTCAGTGAATATAAATGTATAGGATAATTTGATAAACTAGATTATTTTTCCAATCGTCAATCCTATTATTTATTGATTTCTCTCTATATGCGCTGTTCATGACCGTCGGTAAATAACTAGTGTCAAGTTGATTATTGTTCTAACATACCTTTGAAATAATTTTTGTTGATAATTGTTTGTTATCATTATTAATTGTAAAAATTATTCTTTTCGCTTACTCGGGCGTAAGCCAAGAACCTACTTTGTTGTTATTCTTGTTGTTGTTGTTCTTGTTGGGGGTAGGAAAGGTGAGATAGAGAGAGAGAGAGAGAGAGAGAGAGAGAGAGCAGAATAAGTAACAATGACAATAGAACCAAATAAAAGAGAGGAATAGAGAGAAATGCCACGAAATAGAGAGAGAGAGAGTAGGGAAGAGGAAGAACGGAATAAACACAGGAATAGGATGAAACAGAGAACGAATTAAGGAGAGAAATTGGGAAAAACAGAACGAGTTACAGAGGTAAACAGAGAAAAGATGAGAGAAAAATCATAGAGGTAAACAGAAAAGATTAGAGAAAGTAAGGGAAGGGGAGAGAACTACAGTGTCTAGGACCAAGAAAAGATTAGAGAAGAGAGAGAGAGAGAGAGAGAGAGAGAGAGACAGAGACAGAGACTCCTTCGCAACTCCTATTCATCCGTGAAATATCTGGAGTTTCACCTACGGTTCCAATGTTCTTCAAAGGGAGGAGGTTCAACGTCAAGAGTGAAAGACGAAAGTCTTTTAAATATGAAATGGGCTGAGGAAGGCCTCCTCCTCTCTCTCTCTCTCTCTCTCTCTCTCTCTCTCTCTCTCAAAGAGATGTTTTTGTAAAGAAAACATGATACATATGTAATTTTCCTGTTTTTTTTTTAATAAATTTTTTTGTAGGAGTATTATTCAAATATTATTTGTTCAATGAAGCTGTAAAGTATATATATTTATATATATACATATACATATATACTCGTATAATTACATAAGTCATTTCAGACTTTTCTTTTGATAAATAATTTTTTTTGCAAAAGTATTAATCAATTATTATTTTTTAAATGAAGTTGTAAATATATATATATATATATATAATATATATATATATTATAATTATATATATATATTTACTAGATATAATATATAGATGTATATGTATATGTAGTATATGTGGTGTGTGTGTGTATATATTTTGCATGAAATATAATATATATATATTATATATACATAATATATATATATATATATATATATATATATATATATATATATACACATGTGTGTGTGTGTTCATACACACACACATACACACACACACACACACCCCTGATAGAGGAGACCAGAAAATCGTGCCATTGTTTGGCCGCGCCAATTAGCAAGTCACTCAATCACGGCGCTGTTAAAAAAATATATATAGACATATATCATAAAGACTCCTCCTCTCCCATTCAGGTTAATTGTGAGTAGGTGCAACTGGTTCAAATTGGCCGGCTTATTGGGTAGTAATGGCCTTTTGAAAAAATATTCAACTTTTTTTTTATTCTCTCTGCATTGGAATGGAAAAAGATATGGAGTCCGTTCCTGTATGATTGCTTTTTGATTTTATTGTTGTTAAAAGTATATTTTTTTTTTCTTTATAATTGAAAGAAAGATATGACTGTATTCTTTGGGCAAATTAGTATTCTTTTTTTATATGAGATTTATTTTTACTTACCCCTAGGTCATTGTTTGTTAAGGAACCTTTCCCAGTAATGGCGGAAAAATACTTTTTTTGGATAGGCTGAACTATTTTTCTCTTAAATGGTGACAGATGCCTTTCAGATAGGCTAAATTACTTCTCTTTTAGTGGTTACAAATACCTTTTAGATAGGCTAAATTACTTCTCTCTTATTGGTGACAAATGCCTTATAGATAGGCTAAATTACTTCGCTCTTTAGTTGACATATGCCTTTTAGATAGGCTAAATTACTTCTCTCTGTAATGGTACCAAATGCATTTTAGATAGGTTGTGTTATCTCTCTTTTTGATGGTGACAAATGCCTTTTAAATAGGCTAAAAGGATTCCTCTCTGTAATGGTGACTAATACCTTTTAGATAGACTGAATTATTTCGGTCTTTAGTGGTGATAAAGGCCTTTTAGTTAGACTAGAATGATTTCTCTCTGTAATGGTGACTAATACCTTTTAGATACACTAAAAGGATTTCTCCCAAGTATGGTGAAAAATTCCTATTTTAGTGGTGACATATCAAATGATTCATGGAAACACAGGAGAAACGAGAGAATGACGTAACCTGGACTCTGTTATATATATATATAATGCATTTATCTACTTTCTCTACATATATCTAGTCCTAAAAAAAAAAAGTCTCAAAATAACTAAAAAAAAAAAAAAATACCGTATCTTAAAGGGTGGTACAGCCCTTGTGCCAGCGCAGGGATCAATCCCCCCACCCCCCCCCCCCCCCCCGCTGCAAACCCCCTCGGCCCCCTTCGCCCTCATCCGTTTTCATTCTCGGGGTACAAAGGTATCGCGTTGCCCGAAAAAGGATGTCATTAAAATTCTCGCCTTTTTCTCCCTTCCCCGTTTCAATCTTGGTTCACTTTTTGTGTTCTCTCTCTCTCTCTTTTTCTTGTTTCTCTCTCATTTTGCTTCATTTTATCCTTTCAATAGTTTTTTTTTTTTTTTTTCTTTTTTTTTTTTTTTTTTTGTTTTTCCTCCAATGTTTTTGGTCATTTCAGCCACCCGCCCTATTTTTGTGTGTTTATTTACCAACGGCTCAGTTCGTTTTTTTTTTTAAGTTTTTTATTTTTATTTTTATTTTTTGCTCTAATTCTCCCTGTTTTTTTTTTGCCCGGTTTTTTTTTTTGGCTCTAATTCTCCTTGTTTGATTTTGTGTTTTTATTTTTATTTTTTGCTCTAATTCTTGTTTTGTGTTTTTATTTTTATTTTTTGCTCTAATTCTCCTTGTTGTGTGTGTGTTTTGTTTTATTTTCATTTTCATTTTTTGCTCTAATTCTCTTTGTTTATTTTGTTTTTATTTTTATATTTTGCTCTAATTCTTCTTGATTTTTTGTTTTTATTTCTTTTGCTCTAATACTCCCTGTTTTTTTGTGTTTTATTTTATTTTTATTTTTTGCTCTAATTCTTGTTATTTTATTTTTATTTCTTGCTCTAATTCTCCTTGTTTTTTGGCGGGTTGGTTTTAATTTTATTTTTATTTCTTGCTCTAATTCTCCTTTTTTTCTTGTGTTTTTTTTCCTAACCTTCCGTTATGTTGTTCTTTTCATACCATCTTTTGAATTTTATTTACTAAGCGGTTCAGTTTCATTAGTTTTTTTTTTATTTTCTCATTTTTTCTTGCTCTTACCTTCCTTATTTTTCGCGCGTTGTTTTTCTCCCTCTTTCTGCTTTGGTCGTGTTGTTCTCCCTTTTCGTGTTTTTCAATTTCTCTGATTTTCCTTGCGTTGTTTTTCCTCCCCTTTCGTCATGTTGTCCTTCCTTTAACCTCTTCTTTTTCAATTTCGTTGTTTTTCTATTTTTCCCTTCCTCTCATTTTCCTTATTTTCCTTGCGTTGTTTTCCCTCTCCATTTTTTGTTTCGGTGATGTTGTTCTTCCTTTACTCTAATTATCTTTCTAACCAACAATTCACCTTCGTTGTTTATCCTCTGACTTCATCCGGGGCACTGAAGAGTTGTTTCTGTCTCCCTTTCTCCACTCTGAGACTTCGCGTTGTTTCAGTTTATATATATATATAATAATATATATAATATATATATAATATATAAAATATATATATATATATATATATATATATATAATATATATCATATATATAATATATATATATATAATATATATAATATATATATATATATATATATATATATATATACAATCAATAAGGTAATCCACAAAAGTTGTTTATTATCCTGTTGTGCTGATGTGTCTCGAACACTGGACACGGTACCTTCCGACGATGCCTCAGTGGTTTGACCATCGACTGGATTCGTCGGAAGGTGCTGGGTCGGGAGTTCAGAGAACCCGTTCAGTACCAGTTTCCATCTGTAAGTTATTTAAGGGAGAACACACACACAAACATACCAGAACACACACACTAAAAGAACACCAGAGCCATGCTAATGATTTCGACCCCCGGGAAGGAGTTGTGAATGTCCTCGACTGATATCCTGCTGTCATGTGAATGTGTGCGTGTGTGTGTGTGTATCCTTTGCAACTAATGACTGAACCGTCCACAATCCCCAGCAGTTAACATTAGCCGTATTTCTGGGGATAATGGCGAATCCCTCTCCCCAGACCCGTAACTCACCCACCCACCCAGGGGGGTCGTGGGAACAAGATTTGCTGACCTACCCACCCAGGAGGCCCTGCGGGGGGTGTGAGGACAAGATTTTGGGATGAAAATTCGCTGAATGGAAAATGAAAGATGGCGTACTTTATTGTCGTTACATTTAGAGTCAGAATACTCTCTCTCTCTTCTCATGTATCGCTTACAATTTCGGCTTTGGGTATTTGTTCCGATTTTTTGCGTGAATTTGATATTTAAACTTTGAAGCTTAAATGTGTGAGTTGAAATCATTACTGTGTGAGTTGAAATCATGCCACGGTGTATGTGGACAAATTTATGTATATATATATATATATATATATATATATATATATATATATATATATATATATATACATACCATATATATATATATATATAAAATATATATATAGATATATATATATAATGTGTATGTGTGTTTGTTGTGTGTATATACATATATACTTCTGGTCTCAGTTTTAGTCAAGTGTGCAAGTAATTTAAGCCTGCGAGTTGTAATTTTGCCATTAAATTTTTTTTTTTTTTAGCCTTTTCAGCTATCGAGTCTTGTAATCATCTCTCATTTTACGTTAATATGTAATATTTCATTTAGTAGAAAAATCCCTGAAGATGTGATGATGTCGGCACGAAACGTTGGGTGAAAGCACATATTTTTCCGAGGTGACCCCGTATCATGGAAAACAATTGACTTAAACGAAACAATAAAAGCTGCTGTAATTGACTTAGTTTGACGATGAACCTTGATGAAATGAATTCATATAATCCCCCCCTCCAAAAAAAATGTTTTTCATGTCAATAAAAAAGAATTAGTTTGTGTATGTAACTTAAATTGTCATAGACATAAGCACCCTCGTCCGTGGAGAGTCTGGCAAAAACAAGAGAATACAATTAGGATAACAAACTCGAGCCTCTCTCTCTCTCTCTCTCTCTCTCTCTCTCTCTCTCACTTCTTACTACCTGTGGAATTAACTGTGACAACATACGACTTGTTAATGAGGTTGGGAGCTACGTATTTATGTGTTCCCCCTCCCCCACACATCTCTCTCTTTCTCTCCCTCTCTCTCTCTCTCTCTCTCTCTCTCTCTCTCTCTGGAGAGTTCTCCTGGTGTAATATTTCTCTTTTTTTGTGCCCTCTGTGTGTGTGTGTGTGCGTGTGTGTGTGTGTATGTGTATGTGGAGCAATATTTCTCTCTCTCTCTCTCTCTCTCTCTCTCTCTCTCTCTCTCTCTCTCTTTGTCTGGAGAGTTCTCCTGGTGCAATATTTCTCCTTTATTTTTTTGTCATTTCTGCTCCATTTGGCCCTCACCTAATGAGGCATCACTGATCCACTGGAGTCAGAAGAAGGAGAAGAAGAAGAAGAAGAAGAAGAAGAGAGAGAGAGAGAGAGAGAGAGAGAGGGAGGGAGGGAGTTCGTAGAACCAATTCCTTTCCAACGTGAGTTGATTTATAAGAATTTACAAACGAGTATTGAAGTTTAAATAATGTTATTCTGGATCGAGATTAAAAGTGTTTTGGGAATAACTTGCAGGTTAAGATGTCTGTCTTTTTGAATTATTAATTATTTTAAAAGTAAGTTTTAATTCGAGATATAGAGGAATAGTTCCTAGGTCATTCTCGTGATTAAGGTTTTACAAGACAGTCTTGTAAATAAATTCGCAAACCTGTTTTGTGACTGAATTAGTAAACGCTTCAGGGAATTTACGAAAGTGTTGTCATCAAATTCCCGAACCAGTTTTGTAACGGAATTAGCAAAATAATTATATCATTAAACTTGCAAAATCTTTTTGTCATTGAATTTCCAAAGCAGTTTAGTATACAAGTTTGCAAACATTATCGTCATTGAACTTGCAAAGAAAGTATAGTAATGCAGTTTGTATGTATGTATTTCTATACATGTTTTTTGGTGTCTGAATTCATACACATACATATATTTTTCTAACATATAACATATATTTATGTGTGACTATATATATATAGTATATATATATATATATATATATATATAGATATATATATATACAAAATATATATATAACATACCATATTGAACAGAAAATACTTACAGATTATTATTCAAGCCATTTAACCTCACGTAGCTTCTAATGGACTCCATCCCTCCAGAGATTTCATATTCGTCAAACTCCTGATGATCCTGGGGCCTTATGCCATCACCTTCTTATCCTATTTTGCCGCTGTAGACATTTGGCCCTAAAGTCCCGCCCCTCGAGAATTTTCGGAGGACCGGAGAAGGGTCAGAGACCCGTGGGTGATTGGCGCACTATGTTAAAGGTCAGGGGAATGGGGGAGGGGGCGGAGGTGGGGGGGGGAAGTCTGAATCTGAGAGCTTCGAGGAGAGAGAGGGAGAGAGAGAGAGAGAGAGACTGACTTTGTAATAAGAAATCCACTTACACTAAGAGAGAGAGAGAAAGAGAGGCTCTATATATAAGTAATGTATTTATACATCGTTAGAGAGAGAGAGAGAGAGAGAGGCATTACATAATAAGTAATATACTTACATCATGAGAGGAGGAGAGAGAGAGAGAGAGAGAGAGAGAGAGAGAGAGAGGCTCTATATATTAAGTAATAGTACCATAATCGTTAGAGAGAGAGAGAGAGAGAGAGAGAGAGAGAGAGAGAGAAACATTTGTATAAGATATATATATAATATATATAGATATATATATATATATATGTGAATAAGGTGTGTGTGTGTGTGTGTGTGTGTGTGTATATATATATATATATAATATATAATAATATATATATATTATATATGTGTGTGTGTGTGTGTGTGTGTATGTATATGTGTGTGTATATATATATATGTATATATCAATTCAAAGATACAAAATGTCCTTCAATATCTAAATTCACTTACCTCCCAATGAATATTTTAATATATGTACCGAAGGGGATTTTTTTTAAATTGATAATAATTTCGTCCCCCCATGGGATCGAAACCACCGTCCAAGGGAGGGGGACGAAAACAGGACATATATGATATATTCTGGGAGGTAAAGTGAATAGATTATTAAAGGGACATTTGTAGCTTGAATTGATATATAAAAGGATTCGGTCGATTGTGGATAATTATTTATATAATGTAATATTATATAATTATATAATATCAATATATATATATATTATATAATATTATATATATGGTAGCTTGATCACCGTACTACAAAATACATTTCATTCGTAAAACAACTACAAGACACGCGCAAAACGTCACAACAAACAAAACGGACAAAACAGTATAGCACAAGCGGAGGTCACACACACACACACACACACACACACACACAGACGAAGGTATGGGAGATTAATCCGAAATTCCGACGACCCCAACGATTTTCGGCGTTTGTGAAACGTATCATGACCGGTGCCTGACGAACGGCTGGAATATTACAGGCCTCTCTTCTCTCTCTCTCTCTCTCTCTCTCTCTCTCTCTCTCTCTCTCTTTCTCAATTGCTGTTGTGTTTCCTTTCATATTGTTTCTGAGATTATATATTATATATCATATATATATATATATATATATATATATATAGATATAGTATATATGTATATATATATTGGTGTATTGATGTATGTACGTATGTATGTATGTATGAGTATGTATGTATGATGTATGTATGTATGCATGCATGTATGTATGTATGTATCGGAATACTGTAACTCCTTCCTTCGTAGATTCCAAGGAGCTTTGCTTTGAAGGTGATACATCCACTTAAATATTGGATAACGAATTCTGCGGGCACAACCCCCCCCCTTAACCCCCCCCTTCCCCTTTCCCCCCTTTCCCTCTCCTCTTACCCCTCCCTCATTTCCCCCTTTTCCCCCTTTCCCCCCCACCCACCACTCCACAGCGCATCGTAGCGTGAATGTTAATTTATGCCTCCACGTGGGCTTAAGAATCCGGAGAATAAGAGATTCCACTAAAGTCGAGGTTTGTAAAAGCCCAGTGGAGCGGGTTATTTATAGGAGGGGGGGGCGGTGGAAGGGAAGGAGGGAAAAATCCACCCCAAAAAAAAATGGGGGAGTTTCGTGCCCAGAAAAGATTAAATTCTCCCTTAAAAAGATGGGGAGTTTCGTGTAGAAAAGATTAAAATTCCACAAGAAAAAAGATGGGGAGTTCTGAGTAGAAAAGATTAAATTTCCCCAAGAAAAAAAGATGGGGGAGTTTTGTGTAGAAAAGTTTTAAATTCCCCAAGAAAAAGATGGGGAGTTTGGTGGTAGAAAAGATTAAATTCCCCAAGAAAAAGATGGGGGATTTTGAGTAGACAAAAGATTAAATCATAGGAAAAAAGAGGGGAGTTTTGTTGTAGAAAAGAAAATTCCCCAAGAAAAAGATGGGGATTTTCTTTTGATAGAAAGATTAAATTCACTAGGAAAAAAGACTGGGGAGTTTTGGTAGAAAAGATTAAATTCCCCAAGAAAAAGATGGGGAGTTCTTAGTAAAGGAAGATTAAATTCCCCAAGAAAAAGATGGGGAGTTTTGTGTAGGAAAGATTAAAATCCCCAAGAAAAAGATGGGGGAGTTTTGTGTAGAAAAGTTAAAAATTCCCCAAGAAAAAGATAGGGGGTTTGAGTAGAAAAAGATTAAATTCCACTAGGAAAAGATGGGGAGTGGTAGAAAAGATTAAATTCCCCCAAGAAAAAAAGAATGGGGATTGTTTTGAGTAGAAAAAGATTAAAATTCACTTTTTAGGGAAAAAACGAATGGGGAGTTTTTGTGTAGAAAAGATTAAATTCCCCAAGAAAAAGATGGGGAAGGTTTCTTTAGTAGAAAAGATTTAAATCCCCAAGGAAAAAGATGGGGAGTTTTGTGTAGAAAGATTAAATTCCCCAAGAAAAAGATGGGGAGTTCGAGTAGAAAAAGATTAAATCCCCAAGAGATGGGGAGTGTAGAAAAGATTAAATTCCCCAAGAAAAAGATGGGGAGTTTTGTGTAGAAAAAAAAGATTAAATTCCCCAAGAAAAAGATGGGGAGTTTTGTGTAGAAAAGATTAAATTCCCCAAGAAAAAGAGGGGAGTTTTGTGTAGAAAAGATTAAAACCCCAAGAAAAAAGATGGGGAGTTTTGGAGTAGAAAAAGATTAAATTCATAGGAAAAAGATGGGGAGTTTGTTGTAGAAAAAGATAAAATTCCCCAAGAAAAAGAGGGGAGTTTTTGGTAGAAAAGATTAAATTCCCCAAGAAAAAGATGGGGAGTTTTGAGGTAGAAAAAGATTAAATTCACAGGAAAAAGATGGGGAAGAAGTTTTGATGTGAAAAGATTAAAATTCCCAAGAAAAAGATGGGGAGTTCTTTTTGAGTAGAAAAAGATTAAAATTCCCAAAAAGAAAAAGGGGGAGTTTTGTGTAGAAAAAGATAAATTTCCCCAAGAAAAAGATGGGGAGTTCTGAGTAGAAAAGATTAAAAAATTCCCCAAGAAAAAAGATGGGGAGTTTTGTGTAGAAAAGATTTAAATTTTCCCCAAGAAAAAAGATGGGGAGTTTTGGAGAAAAGATTAAATTCCCCCAAAAAAGATGGGGGAGTTTTGGGTAGAAAAGATTAAATCCCCAAAGAAAAAAGATGGGGAGGTTTTTGTGAGAAAAGATTAAATTCCCCAAGAAAAAGATGGGGGAGTTTTGTGTAGAAAAGATTAAATCCCCAAGAAAAGATTGGCGAGTTTTGTGTAGAAAAGATAAATTCCCCAAGAAAAAAGAGGGGGAAGTTTTGCGTAGAAAAGATAAATTTCACTAGGAAAAGATGGGAGGTTTTGTGAAGAAAAGATTAAAAAATTCCCCAAGAAAAAGATTGGGGGAGTTCTGAGTAGAAAAGATAAATTCCCCAAGAAAAGATGGGGAGTTTTGTGTAGAAAAGTTAAATTTCCCCAAGAAAAAGATTGGGGAGTTTTGTGTAGAAAAAGATAAATTCCCCAAGAAAAAGATGGGGGAGTTTGTGTAGAAAAGATAATCCACAAGAAAAAAGATTGGGAGGTTTTGGAGTTTTAGAAAAGAAAATGAAAAAAATAAAAATTCACTAGGAAAAAGATGGGAGTTTTGTGTAGGAAAAGATTAATCCCCCAAGAAAAAGATGGGGGAGTTTTGAGTAGAAAAGATTAATTCACTAGGCCCAAAAAAGATGGGGCGGACTTTGTGTAGGAAAAAGATTAAATTCCCCAAGAAAAAGATGGGGGAGTTCTGAGTAGAAAAGGGGATTAAAATTCCCCAAGGAAAAGATGGGGAGTTTTGTGTAGAAAGATTCAAAATCCACAAGAAAAGATTGGGGCGTTAGAGTAGAAAAGTTAAATTCCCCAAGAAAAAGATGGCGGGAATTTTGAGGAGAAAAAGGGATTAAATTCCCCAAGAAAAAGATGGGGGGACTGTGGAGAAAAGATTAAATTCCCCATAAAAAAAAAAGATGGGGAGTTTGAGTTAGAAAAGAATAAATCCCCAAGAAAAGATGGGGAGTTTCGGTACAAAAGTTTTAAATTTTTCCCCAGGAAAAAAGTGGGGGGCGTATTTTTTGGTAAAAAAATAAATCTTTGCCAATGAAAGATGGGGAATTTTATTTGTGGAAAGGAAAATAGAATTCCCTAAATGATGGGGAGCTTTTATATGGATAAAAAAAATTTATTTCCCAAGAAGGGATGGGGAATTTTAGTTGTGGGGGAAAAATAATACCCCCAATAAAAGATGGGGAATTTTATTCGTGGCAAAAATAAAATTCCCACAAAAGTGGGAATTTTTTTGTGGAAAAAATAAAATTCCCAATAAAAGATGCGGAATTGTATTCGTGGCAGAAATAAAACTTCCACAAAAAATGGGGAATTTTATTTGTGAAAAAAATAAAATTCCCAAAAAAGATGGGGAATTTTAGTTATGAAAAAAAATACCAATTCCCCACATAAAATGGGGAATTTCATTTTGTGAAAAAAAAAATCTCAACAAAAGAGGGGAGAATCTGGTTGGGGTATTGTAAAATCCCTCCCTCCATAAAAAGCGGTATTTTATTTTTAAAAAATTTTTAAAAAATCCAAAGTCCCTAATAAATGAAAAAGACATGCAAATGCGGGTCGCATAATATACATAAATAAACCACAAAACAAACAGAATGCCACCCCTCTCTCTCTCTCTCTCTCTCTTTCTCACTCCGCGACACGTCGACATCATCATTGTTTCGACAACAAACTGGACGCTGGCGCTTTTGTCCGCTAATTTCATTGTCTGCTAAAACGCTTTGCTAAGGTTTGTATGTAAACACGAGCCGGGTGACTGGCTAGCTGGATCCCACCGTCAGACCGCTAAATTTAATCTCGCTAAGTTTTTTTTATTTATTTTTTAGTTCCATTTACCCAACCGCGACTCTGTCTAGCTTATAAATTATATTTGTTGTTGTTCGTGAATTTAGTTTATTTTTTTATGGAAGTGGAGGTGTATTTTAATGTCTATACATAGTTTATATATGTGTATATATATTTTTTATTCAGAGGTTATAAGTATGTCAATGTGTGTGCGTTTGTAGTTTTTTTTTTTACGTTTGTAAGTTTGTTCTTTGTTTTTTATCTTGGTCGTGTTTGTCCAGAGCTGTATAACGTCTTTATTGTTTCTGGTTATGTTTATGAAAACCTATATATTGTTTTATGCTGTATGTGGCCAAGTTCAGAGAAAGCAAAATTATGTTTTGTATTGTATATGGTCACGCTTATAACAAAAACTATAAAACATTTTATATTGTACATAGCCATGTTTATTTCAAAGCTTCATAATGTTTTGTATTTCATAAGTTTGTAAAAACCTATATAACATTTTATGTTATGACCATGTATATTTCAAAGCTACGTAATGTTTTGTATTTACATGGCCATGTCTATGCAAAACTGTATGTCATTATGTATGCGTATACTTCCGTAAATGCAAAGCGTATATGGAAATGGACAGACTTGTATAAACTTACACATGTGGGCACGTTTATGTAAATCTTGTGAATATGGACGTGTTTATGCAAATATACTAAGTCTTTGCATATGGCTAAAAGCATCGGACACTTCTGTCATTTCAGTAGAGAGAGAGAGAGAGAGAGAGAGAGAGAGAGAGAGAGGAGAGAGAGTCCATCAAGGCGTTTGGTAATGAGAGAGAAAGAATTATTAAGTAACAGAAGCAAGAGATAGAGAAAAATAGAATATTTAGAATTACGAGAAATATTATTAAAATAATATTGAAATTTCATGCTTGTTGAGTTTCAGGTGTTAATCCCGTCGTTTAGCAGTCCTCCTTAATCCGGAAATGGGAGCAGGGGGGGGGGGGGGGGGACGGAATGTGGGGGGGAGGGGGAGGTGAGGGGGGTGGGAGGTTACAAGCACCGTTCCTACCTACGCCATTCAGGTGGTCACGGAAGCTTATGTGCCAAAGTGGGTCCTTCAATTTAGGGTGAAATGTGACGCTGCGGTTAGTGGGGCTCTCTCTCTCTCTCTCTCTCTCTCTCTCTCTCTCAAGGTGATGTTTATGAGTATGTAACAAAGGTATCCAAGTTTTTACTATTATCAAAAACTGCTCTCTCTCTCTCTCTCTCTCTCTCTCTCTCTCTCTCTCTCTCTCTCTCTCGTTTATACCTGTGAAAATGTGTATGAATAAATAACGTAATTATTGAAGCTATTCTTATTAAGAAGTGGGTCTTCTCTCTCTCTCTCTCTCTCTCTGTGGAAAAATGTGTATGAATAAATAACGAAATTATGAAGCTATTCTTATAAGAAGGGTTCTTTCTCCTTCTCTCTCTCTCTCTCTCTCTCTCTCTCTCTCTTGTTGAGAAAAGTCAATCTCGTCACAATCTGATCAAGACAAAAAGACGAACGAAGCAATAACTGAATTAAGGAAGAAGAGAGAGAGAGAGAGGGGGCCGGGGTTGCGGGTGGGGGAATAATCAAGAGAAAAGAAAGCTAATGATGCCGGAAGTAAAAAGCAGCGGAGAGTGAAAGTACGAAAGAAGGAACCACGAAGAAGAAGAAGAAGAAGAAGAAGAAGAAGAAGAGAGAGAGAGAGAGAGAGAGAGACGCAGTGTGTCGGAATAATAGAGACGGGTGAATGAAAGAGATGAATAATAAGGAAAGAGAGAGAGACAACACGAAAGAATAAGAGATATAAATAAGAAAAAAATATTGCCTATGGTGAATTAATGATAAAGAAAGAGACGAATAAGATAATGCGGAACAAATGAGAGAGACTGAAAGAAATGAGAGATAGGAAAAGAGAGGGAGACAGTACGAAAGAATAAGAGATATAAAATAAATGAAAAAATTACGTTTGTTGAAATAACGATAAAGAAAGAGGCAAATAGAATAATGAGGAATAATGAGAGAATGAAAGGAATGAGAGATAGGAAAGAGAGAGAGAGAGAGATAAAATAAATAAAAAAATACGTGTGGTGAATTAATGATAAAGAAAGAGACAAATAAAATAACGAGAAATAATGAGAGAGACGGAAACAAATGAGAAATGATGAAGTGAGAGACAATATGATAGAATGAGAGATACAATAAAAAAATCATTGCGTGTGATGAATGAAACGACGAAGAAAGGTACGAGTAAATAAAATTGTGAAAAATAGATAAAAGACCTGAGAGACTAATGACTCGGAAGGAGTTTGGGGATAAAAAGATGAAAATAAAAATAAGAAGAAAGATGAATAATTATTTGAAGGGAATTGGTGAGAATCAGTGATGTGTTGTCCTCAGAGGAAGTCGTCCGGAAATTGATGGAATACATTTTAAATTGATATTCGTAATTTTTTTTTAATGAAAAAGGTGGAATATTTCTTCATCCGTGAGATTGCAGGAAGTAAGTGGAGGAAGGGGAGAGAGAGAGAGAGAGAGAGAGAGAGAGAGAGAGAGAACGGTAAGAATAGGTATATTAAGAACACGAATTCCCTAAACAATAGAGACAGAGAACGATATATATAGATATTAAAATCACGAATTGCCAAAAACGTAGAGAGAGAGAGAGAGAGAGAGAGAGAACGGTAAGAACAGGTATATTAAGAACACAAATTCTCTAAACAATAGAGACAGAGAACGATATATATAGATATTAAAATCACAAATTGCCAAAAGCGTACAGAGAGAGAGAGAGAGAGAGAGAGAGAGAGAGAGAGAGAGAGAGAACAGCAATATAGACACACAAGATGTATTAAAACACCAATTGCCAAAAAAGAGAGAGGAAGAGAGAACGATAAAAATAGTTATTAAAAAAAACATTACTAAAAAAATGGAACAAAAAAGGGGGTCAATCCTAGAGCCACCTGAAGGCAGGATAAGCCACGCAAAGCCGTGCGAATCCTTCTTCAAGAGATCTCAAAAGAGCCAAGTTGATCCTCTCTCGAGGTCCTTCTGTGGGGGCACCTGCTGCCCTGCATCTGACAGTTCCAGCGTCAGCTGACTTCCCCCAAAAGGGGGGTTGGGGGGCCGGGGGGGGGGGCGGGTTTTTGCAAGAAACAACATCCAGGTTCCTTCTCAGGAGGAGTCGAGGCCTGTACTGAAAACTATACTCTGTTTTTTTCCATCCGTCCACCCGCCTGTGGTGTTTGCGTATGGTAACACTGCGTCCCGGGCTTTAGATAGTTACGCTATGTGTACGTTTTAGGTAAATAAAAGGATATCTGGGTGTACATTTGCAACTGAAAAGTGTTTTAATAATTTACTGTATGCGAATTACACCGTTAATGTTCGAAATAGAATATTGTTATTATTGTTGAATGTAAGCTGAATGTAACTATCTAAAGCCCGGGACGCAGTGTTACCATACGCAAACACCACGGGCGGGTGGACAGATGGAAAAAAAACCGAGTATAGGCTTGAAGGATACATTCTCTGCCTGGTGGGAAAAAAAATTATTCTATAATAATCCCCAGGTCATATCGACGCCTGTGTGGGCGTTCTCCACCTGGGGACTACCCTAAGTGTAGTCAGTACACAGTACACAGCCGGTCCAGCGCATGCGCAGGAAGGATATGGTTTGTTCAAGAGGGGAAATTAATTACTTTAAAAATTCGGCGTCCAGCGCATGCGCAGAAAGGATTAGGTTTCTTCACATGGGAAAAAATACAAATTACTTCTAACTTTCGGCGCCCAGCGCATGCGCAGGAAGGATATGGTTTCTTTGCGTAGGGAAATATACAGATTACTTTTTTAAGTTTTGGCGCCATGCGCATGCGCAGGAAGGATATGGTTTCTTTACGTAGGGAAAAATACAAATTACTTCTAACTTTTGGCGCCCAGCGCATGCGCAGGAAAGATACGGTTTCTTTACGCAAGGAAAAATATAAATTTCTCTTAAAATTTTCCCTTTTAATTCAACTTTTTGTGTTCGTTTGTTCAGATTGACGCTGAGAGCAACCAGTCTCCATGCCTCTCTCAACAGATGGCTTACACCGGAATGATTTTAACAGCTCCTTCACATCAGAGACCACCAGCATCTCGTCCACCGCATTCAGATGAGGGTCACTCTAGGAAATCACAGACTCTTTGACAGTAACTCCGCCGCTAATGGAGTCATTGTTTGCGTTCGGGAATAAAATGATGATTATTAGACGTCCCTTTGATGAGTTCTCTCTGTTGCAGGATCCATTTACAAAACTGAGACTTCAAAGAATGTTCCCCTGATTTCCTCTCACGACAAAATTAAAAAAAATGATAAAAAAAATTACTCAAAAGCCGTTTTCAACTTATAAAGACGTTGATGATGATGATGATGATGATGATGATAGGGAAGAGAAGGGAAAATAATTATCTTCTTTTTTTTTAAGGAAGATGTCTTTGATGGGTTTAATACGTCAACATTTGGCTCCCTATTTCGTTCTAAGACATTATTTTAACACAGTCGTTTGTCGTAGTATTTTAATCATTGTCTTGCGATAGTTTTAACAATTGCTTTTTTTATATTATTTTATGAATTTTTTCATATCTTAATAAACTTTTTATATTACTTTATCATTTCTTGATGATATTTCATCAGTTGTTTGTGATATTATTATAACAATTCGTTGTTGGCATAATAACAATTGTTTGAGGTAAGAATGTGAGTATTATATATATATATATATAGATATATATATATATATATATATATATATATATATATATATATAATATATATAATATATGTATATATATATATATATATATATATATATATATATATATATAGAGAGAGAGAGAGAGAGAGAGAGAGAGAGAGAGAGAGAGCAACAACACAACCTCCAAATCGAGTCGTCAGTGAGAATATTTTTTTTTTTATTTCAAAGTTACAAAAAAAAATATGACTGCATCAAATTTGAGTATTGCAAAGAAACCCTCCGAAATGAACAGAACTGTAATCTGTAAGGAGAGAAAGAGAGAGAGAGAAGAGGAAACTGGAGTGAGAGAGAGAGAGAGAAAGAGAATATCCATCCAAGATCTGATCTGTGATGACACTCCTTCTTCAAACGAAAGGCGGTGTCTGTGGGCGGCCCGAGTCAAGTGACACTCGAGCAGTTCTTCGTTGATGGCTCTCTCTCGAGTGTCAGCCGGGAATCCTCCACCTTCCGGATCGTCTTCCCTTTCATTATCGCCACGGCTCCATTAGCGGCGATTGCGACGCCATTTTAAGTAACTACGTCAATCAATCAATCAGCCATTAGTGGCGAAAGGAATGATTGTGTTGCAAGCTCGGTTAATTTCGAAGAGTATATTGCAATATCTACAATATTGAACAGGTGAGCCTCATGAGGACTTCTTACAGCTTGCAACGGATCACTAAACTGTGCTCCAAGCCTCACACTAGCCCAAGACCACATGACAGGAAACGGGTAAGATGGGGAGCAAATTAAGATGTGTTCATGTAAATACAGTGAATAATATCCTCAGTCTCCTCTTAAAAATTTTAGAAAGTATCTTCCTCTTTGATTAGGATTCTGTGGGAATAGGGAACTCACGATTGAACCGGCTTTCGGCTGGAACTCTCTGGCTACCTATGTGTTTCCAGGGTTTCAGGATTCCCTATTCAACTTTTGTTTTTGGAACTTAATTTGTCATGTAGGAGGTTTGTATCGCCTCTAACGAATGAGTCCGTCCTTTGTCTGTCAAATTTTTAAATGTTTGCATCGTGCCTTAGGCCCCAAGCTGCATCCCCTTTCATTCCTTTTACAGCACTTCCGTTCGTATTCTCCTCTCTTAACGACTGATTCATGCAACTGCTTTGAGGTCTCCCCCGCCCCCCTATCACCACTTTCAAATCTTTCTACCCTCTATTTCCCCATTTCGGCTTCGTAATACAGGTCCCAGCGAACTAGCCTTTTGAACTCATTCTAAAACTCCATTTCATCGTTTTCCATTTCAATAATTCCGCGATATAGCTCCCACTCGTCTTGACGAGGCTAAATGCGCAAAAAGAGGCGCCAATATGAGCTCATTTCACGAAACGCGGGAAAGAATACATAAGCATCGCTCTCTCTTTTCAAAATGATATTCAGCCCCACTCGATGATTTCGTCATTGGCGAGTCTAATGCCATGTGATTGCTCGAACAAAATTCACGGGGATTTTTACGACGAATTTCCGCATTTTCCCCCGGTGAAAATTGGGAAGCTCAATGAAAAATGACAATATGGAGAATTAATAGTAATTACTTTTTGCCATCCGCTGGGGCGGGTTAATTTTTTTTTTTTTTTTCATGACAAAAATACGTGGGTTATTTATTTCCTCTTTAGGATATTGGAAAGATAACCTATTATTACTTCGGTGTTAGCTATAGCTATATTATATGTATATGTATATACATATGTATAATGCTATATTATATATATATGGGGAGAGAGAAATAGATTATTCAATAAGCCAAATGCTTCATGAAGGGTCATATTTGATAATTAAGTTATTGTAACAATATGTATAAGATTATTTTCTGTGAATTATATGTGCCGGTTCCCTCTCTGAATCGCGCTGATTTTCTGAGTGGA
>NC_061095.1:855093-870093 GCF_015104395.2 Macrobrachium nipponense
GTTTTTTTTTCCATTATTGGTGGATTTCTTTTTCATTGATAGTCCTTTAATTATCTGTCTTCTGATGACTCAAGTGACAATAATGAAACACTTTAATATATATTTATATATTGTTTATATACATATTTATTTAATTGTTTTTTATTCTTTTACATTTTCTTATTATCTCGTATTTTTACGCATTTATTCATTTATTTATTATTCACTTCTCCACCGAAGAATTTGGAAAAAAGGATATTTTATCATTTTTCCTTTTTAATCTGTTCCCGAACAAGTAAATGAATCATTTAATTATTTTGTACAAAATGTTATCATGTAAGTCATGTACATTATCATGTATTTTTCATTAAATTATTATGTACTGATTGTCAATAGATTATCAAGCTATTATTTTTGATAAATTATCCTATGATTAATTGACAATACAATTACCATGTAATTATTCTCAATAAAGTATCATTGAAATATTTCAATTAAATATCATTTCAATTATTGTCATCAAATAATCATGTATTTATTGACAGTTAATTATGAAATATTATATATATAAATTATTGGGTAATTATTGTACATAAATAAATGTTCCAGTAATTATATAATCATGACGTAACCAACAAATAAGTGTTTATATTTATCAATATAATTATAGAAAAATTGAAACTCATTCTTCAGCAGGCGTTTGCCTGCCATTACACTATTCCAGATATTCCGATTAAACTCGGATTCCGCGTAGTGGCCTAATTTCCTAATAGGCCCAATTCCCAGCACGTCGATTCCCGTCACCGGGAATGTCCATTCCTAAAATCTGGGCGTCTGGAACTGGAATTTACCTCGCCAGAGGGGTGGTTAGGAATTCGTACGATAAAAAAAAAAAAAGACAAAGGGGCGTCAATGCTTTATGAGAATAAGAGACCTTATTATTATTATTATTATTATTATTATTATTATTATGATTATATTAAAATTTGTATTGATTAAAATACATCTGGGGAGGTACAATAGTGGCCTCTCTCTCTCTCTCTCTCTCTCTCTCTCTCTCTCTCTCTCTCTCTCTCTCTCTCTCTCTAAAAAAAACAAAAAACAAAATCGAAGCATTGCATCCAAACCCTCCTTTTTTTTTTTTTTTTTTTTTTTTTTTTTTTGAGACATCGAAATCAAAATTGTTTTTGGCAGAAAGGAAGCAAAAAGGGCTGGTTCGAAAATAGAGTGGAAACCGTTAACTGAAATTCGACCAGCGGTTATTAAAAAAAATAATAATAAAATAAAATTTGGGGGAAACGTTTTTTCCCCCTGTCGAAATGGCGCAAGAAACGGTGGCAAGAAACGTTTCTGGGAATTCTTTGGGAGCGAAACGTCGTTCTCTAATCAGAAAGTGAGAAAGGGTACCAGAAAGATCTGAAGGAATGAGGAAAGTGAAAAAAAAACGAGAAAAAGATAAAAGTCACTGACGGGAGTTTTAAAAAAATGAGTTAAAAGCTAACGAAAAATTAAAGAATGCTTTCGTCAAAATTCTTGCTTTAAATTTGTGAAAAATGGGAATCATTTAATCTGTTATTCAGAGTCCAGTTAATTCTTCTCTGTCTACGTACTACAGACATACATACATACATATATATATATATATTATTATATATATATAATATATATATATATATATATATATATATATATATATACATATCACATATATCATATCAATTATTTATATTTATATGTATATATATATCTAATATATCTATATATATCTATATATATATACACACACGCATATACATACATATATAATTATATATATATATATATATATATATATATATCTATATATTTTTATGAATAATTATCACATCACCGTGATTCGTATAGATCATTCGAGCTACAAATGTCCTTTAATATCTAATTCGACTCTACCTTCGGAATGATATATTTTCATATATGTACCGAAGGGTGGGGAATTTTTAGTTGATAATAATTCGCCTCCCCTCATTGGGATAGAACCCACCGTCCAGTGGACGGAACGCAAAACCAGGACGGCCTAGTGACGGCCTCTCTTGTTTTGGCCAAACTCGATAACGTTCACTAGGCCGCTCTGATTTTCGTTCCCGTCCACCGACGGTGGTTCGATCCCATGAGGGGACGAAAATTATTATCAACTAAGATTTCCACTTCGGGTAAAATATATGAAAATATATCAAATCTTCCGAGGTAGAGCGAAATTAGATATTAAAGGATATTTGTAGCTCGAATGATCTATATGAATCACGGAGATGTGATCATTATTCATTACAAGGCTACGTGTGGTCAAACGTTCGAATTGGCTAACATGGTAGAGGGGGTTTCATATCGATTCTAATTACGAAAAAAACACCGGTTCGATGGTGAATTTGTAAGCCAGAATCGATATAAACTTATAGTCTCTCTGTTGGCCGACTCGATAGCGTCACTAGGCCGTCCTGATTTCGTTCCCGTCCACTGGACGGTGGTTCGATCCCATGAGGGGACGAAATTATTATCAAATAAAAAATTCCCCTTCTTTATCATTATATGAAAATATATCAATTCCGAGGTAGAGCGAATTAGATATTAAAGGACATTTGTAGCTCGAATGACATATATATTATATATATATATATATATATATATATATATATATATATATAAGTCATATATATATATAATATCTATAGATTATATATATATATATATATATATATATATTATATATATATATATATATATATATAGATATATAGATATATATATATATATATATATATATATATATATATATATATATATATTATATATATATATATATATATATATATATATATATATATATATATATATATATATATATAAGTATGTATGTATAGTATGTACATATATATATATAGCTATATATATGTAGTATATAGTAATATTATATATATATATATATATATATGTGTGTGTAGGTTATGTAATGTATATTTATATATATATATATATATATATATATATATATATATATATATATATATATATATATATATATATATATATATCTTATTATATATATTATTATATATATTATATTAATATATATATATATATATATATTATTATTATATATATATAATCTGTATATATATATATCTATATATATAATATATAAAAGAAAAAAATAATTTCGTTGTAGGAAGCCCGCAAAAAATTTGGGACAAAATTGAAAGTTTTTATTTTAGTGGACTTCCTCCATCATCATATTCTAGCACACGGATACAGTGTTTAACTTTGCTACATATATATTTCAGTTTCTCCATTGTAATCCTATTTATTCCTTGTGTCTTTCCATTCTTCGACTTCGTAATTACCCTTCATAAATTCTCAAAAGTGACTTCCATAAGTTTTCTGAAGCTTACACTAACCCCTTCCGTTCTAGTATCATTCAATTCAACCTCTCTTCAGTCTCTCACAATTAACAGAAACTTAAAGTACTCACTCTCGCCTTGCCTTCTTTTCAAATTCCCTTGATTATCTTTGTAACTACAATGTCCAATCCTTCCTATCCAGCTTGAACTTTTATCTATCCTATTTTTGGGTTCAGTCACGTAATGACCAGATATACCTCCATCCTTTTCCCCCTCTATGCGCCATTCTCTCTCTCTCTCTCTCCTCTCTCTCTCTCTCTCTCATCTCTCCTCTCTCTCTCTAATTAAATATAGAGTATTTATTTTGATTTTCGTTGGCGAAACGACGCTCTCTTTAACCGTAGATTTCAGCACGTGCTCCGAGTAAGCTGAAGGTCGATTCACGCCTAATTTAGAATACATTCGTACCCATGCATAACTGTGAGTGTGTTTCTTAAATGCCTTTATATCATAATATTTCCGTATTCCGAATGAGAAAAAAAATAAGTAAAAAATAAGTAATCCTTTCACTTCAGATGATAATGGTTCCGTATTCCATATTGGAAATACGGAAGCACAATTTCGCTTATTAAAGGCGCACTGTAATGATATCAAAGTGAATATATATATTTTGTTTTTCTTTTTTTCCTGATTGGCCAACCAGCAGCGGTCTGACGCTCGATAATTAGCTAATGACTTATGACGGTACGAAAAAAAATTATATAAAAAAAAAGATTTCCATTGATGTTTATAATTTTCTGAATCTCATTAGCATAATCTGTTTATTCTGAAACGGGCAAGATTAATTTTGGGGAATATAGGAGTCTGTTCTCTCTGGCCGAATTATAAATGGTATTTAGTGATATCATGAAGTATGTGTAGCTTTAGGACGGGTCCTGAAATTTAAAAAATTTGTGTATGGAAAAAAATATATAAAATATAATAAGCGTTAATGTTATATATTTATTATGTATGGGTTGGGTCTGAATTTCAAATAAATAAAATATTTTATGATGCTCTCTCTCTCTCTCTCTCTCTCTCTCTCTCTCTCTCTCTCTCTCTCTCTCCTGTTTCACATTCGTTAGGATGAGATTTGTATGTTTTCACGTATCATGTGGGGTCCCCTCCCCTCTCTCTCTCCTCTCTCTCTCTCTCTCTCTCTCTCTCTCTCTCTCTCTCTCTCTATTTATATGTTGGCGTCAAGTAATTATTCCTCTCTATGCTTGTTTGTTCTTTATTTCGTCAATTACTTATACATGAATGTATTATTGATGGTATAATGTAGAATTATTATTATTATTATTATTATTATTATTTATTATTATTATTATTATTGATAATAATAATAATAAGCTCACCACCACAAGGGGCCACTGACCCGAAATTCAAGCCTGCAAAGAATGTTTTGAAAGAAATGACAGGAAATACAGAATCATGAAAATCTATCTTTTTTTTTCATAGAAGGGATTTTTATTTCAGCAATTAGAAGGTAGTTATTTTAAACAGATTTTTTTTTATTTTGACAGACACTGAAAGAAAGGTACCCGTCATTTTGAATACTTATTTTGAGAGAGTTATTCGTTCGATGAATCATCCAAATTAGGAAGCCAGTTTTTTTAAACCAGATTGCCAGCTGTTTCTGCTGAGCGCTGTGCAATGCCACTGGTCAATTACGGTAGACGTCCAGAACTGATATATGGTTTAATATCGCTAAATTTTTTTTTTTTTTTTTTTTTTTTTTTTTTACAGCGAATGAAACCAGCGGGTATAAATCCAAGTATGCATTGGTCTCCTAGTTACAAAATTGTTTTTATTTATTTATTTTTAAAACATTACATAAATTTGATTACTGGGTATAAATCCAAGTATGTATTGATCTGCCATTTATAAAAAAATATATTTGTTCATGTATTTTTTTTAAATGACATAAATTTGATTACAGGGTATTAATCCAAGTATGTATTGGTCATCTAGTTGTAAAAAAAAAATTATTTGTTTTTTAAAAATTACATAAATTTGATTACTGGGTATATAAATCCAAGTATGTATTTGTCTCTTAGTTGTGAAATTCTTTTTTTTTTTAATAAATTTTTAAAACATTACATAAATTTGATTACTGGGTATAAATCCAAGTATGTATTGGTGCACCAATTATATAAAAAAAAAAGATTATTTATTTATTTTTTAAACTTTACATAAATTTGATTACTGGGTATATAAATCCAAGTATGTATTGGTCTACCAGTTATGAAAAATTTATTTATTTATTTTAAATCACATAGATTTGATTATTGCAGAAAATTAATTTTAAAAACAGCAGACTTATTAATAGACTTACTTTTTTAATTATTAACCTATATATATATATATATATATAAATATATATATATATAAAATATGTATATACTATATATATGTGTGTGTAGATTCTATGATTAGATAGAAAAACAAAGAATTTAGTGATAAATAAACGAAAAGTAAAACGTGAATTCAAGCCATGACGTATTTCCTTTCATTCTCTCACCCAGGAAAGGACAAAGATACGAGAGAGAGAGAGAGAGAGAGAGAGAGAGAGAGAGAGAGAGAGACCCCCCCCCCCCCCCCGTATTCAGGGAAAGCAAGACCGAAATTGACGTCGGGAATGTCAGCTCAGGTCAACAAGATTCGGCAGACCGGAGATATGTATGCCTCGTCTCAGACCATTTTGTCGGGATGGATTTAAAGCTCTCTCTCTCTCTCTCTCTCTCTCTCTCTCTCTCTCTCCTTTCTTCTCTATGTTGTGGTTTGCAGTCTTTTTTTTTCTTTTTCTTTTATTGGTTTGACAATTATTGTTGTTTTTTTATGCAATTATAGGTTTTTGTTTTTTTTATGCTCTGAGCAATTATATATATATATATATATATATATATAATATATATCTATATTATATATATATATATATATATATATTATATACTATTATCTATTTATATATTATAATTAATTATTATATTATTCTTATTATTATCATTATTATTATTATAATTATTTTATTAAAACTTATAGCTGCATCATCCTCATAAATTTTCTTGATAATCCATATATATATATATATATATATAATATATATATATATATATATATATATATATATAATATATATATATATATATATATATATATATATATATATATCTATCATATATATATATATATATATATATATATATATATAGATATATATATATATATATATATATCTATATATATGTGTGTGTGTGTGTGTGTGTGTGTGTGTGTGTGTGCGCGCGAGCTCATTTCGAAGGAAGCAACCTCACACGTGCGACTCATTCTTATGACCTTTGTCGAAATAGAATGCTTTCAAATAGTCAGCGAAGCATCCAAATTAGTAACAAGAAAATAAATGAAAGAATTTTTTTTCTTTATATTTCCGACAGCGACGCTTGTCAACGGAAGAAATAAAAACTACGATGTTAATTGTCTCGATGATTCATTAACAAACGCCAGATGTGGCTCTTTTTTTTCTTTTCTTTTTTTTTGATTTAGCAAGTGCTGTCGATATTCTGAGATCCGTGTGTATTTTGAAATGAGCTGCGAGAACGTTCTCTCTCTCTCTCTCTCTCTCTCTCTCTTCTAATGGTTTATTGTATTTTGGCATACGAACGATCAAACTTCATAACATTATACAAAAGTCTCTCTCTCTCTCTCTCTCTCTCTCTCTCTCTCTCTCTCTCTCTCTCTCTTCCTAGACACTCACTTTGTAAGTTATCCAAAAATTAAATCTTGACTCGATATTCCATCATGAAGTTGTTGTTATTATTATTATTATTATTATTATTATTATTATTATTATTATTATTATTATTATTATTGTTGTTGTTGTTGTTGTTGTTGTACTTACAAAGCAGACCCTCTCTCAAGCGTTTCCCTGAAGCCTCTTTGCGTACTCTGATGTTTGGTACGGGCGCGATTCTTGAAGCCCCCTCGTGGGCGTGGTAGGAGACAGGACAGGTGCCCGCTGGTCACACCTACGCAGACGTCGCTACAACCGCGGACTGGGCATCTGTACTTCTATATACCACAAACGACTGCTTCAGGAGGTCTCGTACCTGTGGGGAGGGGTTATTTTTCATTATTAGGTCGAGCGTCCTCCGACTTTGGTAAAATATGGTAATTATCATTATTTGACTGCTGCTTCAGCACCATTAATCTTGTAAAAAGTCTTCTCTATCTTTCTGAGGACGGCTTTCTCGTTGTTGCTTAGACTGGCGAGCAACGCACCAAAGGGCATGGTAAAATTCGGTTGAGTCATTTTATTTATTACTGCTTATATAATTCTCTCTCTCTCTCTCTCTCTCTCTCTCTCTCTCTCTCTCTCTCTCTCTCTCTCCAACGCGACGTTTCCTCCTGATCCACAGGACATTATCAAGCGATAACTGCTTAGGGACTGAATTCCAGTGGTTGTTGTTGTTTAAGATTAAGCTGGCTTTATGCCAGCACGGGCTCTTGCTCACAAAGCAGCCCGTAACATAAATTCCAGTGGCGAGTCCATCTCCTTATAACGTGATGTTGCGGGCTCTTGAGTACGGTCAGAGCACCTCTCCGGCAGGTCGGGTTTTCATTGGTTCCTGGGAAGGTGACTCATACGGCGGGCGTTTACGAGTCTTGCAGACCTTCTCAGGTGGGGGTATCACCGGGAGCCTCTTGATTGGCTTCTACCTGAGTGACGTCACCCCTGGTATTATTCTCATGTCCGGTGTTTGTTTCATGCGCGCTGGTACTTTTCGTTGGGGGGAGGGGTGTGGTCCTCCTCACACACGTCGGTATCAGGAACGCTTCTTGGGTGGTATTAAGGGGAGGCTTTTGCTCGAGGATAAGCAGCGCTTCTAGGAGACGCAGACGTCGTGGGTCAGGTGCTCTCCCGATGATCTTAATATTCCTGACGATGTCGTCTCTCGTGAAGTTTCTCTGGTGTACTGCAAGGGCGTGCTGCCTAATGGCGCCCTCCTAGGCGTGGCAGGAGATCCTTTTTGACAGGCGCATCGTCGTCATGCCGATGTAAATCCCAGGGCATCCTTGGGCGGGGTATACGTATCGGTAGACAACGTTGGACTGCTTTAGGGGGTCTCCTACGGCTGCTTCGTCCTCCTTGTATTGGTGGTGCATGAAGGCTTTATAGAAAAGTTTGATATCCTCCGGGGGTGGAATGTTCCTTCTCTCTTCCTCCGTCATGTACCACTTGTCAAGGGCGGCTCGTGTTTCTCGGTTTACGAGTTTATTCGAGTACCCATTGTTAATTAGCATCTGGGATGCTCGGTCGAGTTCGAGGTGCGTGTCCCTCATTATTTACTACAAGAATCAGCATACGAAGGACCTCCAGATGAAGAACAACCCCTCCACGCCCGTAGGAGACCCCTTAAAGCAGTCCAACGGTTGTCTACCGATACGTATGCCCCCGCCCAAGGATGCCCTGGGATTTACATCGGCATGACGACGATGCGCCTGTCAAAAAGGATCTCCTGCCACGCCTAGGAGGGCGCCATTAGGCAGCACGCCCTTGCAGTACACCAGAGAAACATCACGAGAGACGACATCGTCAGGAATATTAAGATCATCGGGAGAGCACCTGACCCACAAAAAGGACGTCTGCGTCTCCCTAGAAGCGCTGCTTATCCTCGAGCAAAAGCCTCACCCCTTAATACCACCAGAAGCGTTCCTGATACCGACGGTGTGAGGAGGACCACAACTCCCCCCCCCCCCCCCCAATGAAAGTACCAGCGCGCATGAAACAAACACCGGACATGAGAATAATACCAGGGGTGACGTCACTCAGGTAGAAGCCAATCAAGAGGCTCACGGTGATACCCTCCACCTGAGTAGGTCTGCAAGACTCGTAAACGCCCGCCGTATGAGTCACCTTCCCAGAAACCAATGAAAACCCGACCTGCCGGAGAGGTGCTCTGACCGTACTCAAGAGCCTGCAACATCACGTTATAAGGAGATGGACTCGCCACTGGAATTTATGTTACGGGCTGCTTTGTGAGCAAGAGCCCGTGCTGACACAATGTCAGCTTAATCAAAAACAACAACAACACTGGAATTCAGTCCCTCAGCAGTTATCGCTTGATAATGTCCTGTGGATCAGGAGGAAACGTCGCGTTGGAGAGAGAGAGAGAGAGAGAGAGAGAGAGAGAGATAGAATTGTATAAGCAATAATAAATAAAATGACTCAGCCGAATTTTACCATACCCTTTGGTGCGTTGCTCGCCAGTCTAAGCAACAACGAGAAAGCCGTCATCAGAAAGATAGAGAAGACTCTTTACAAGATTAATAGTGCTGAAGCAGCTGTCATTTTTAACAAAACATGCCTACGAGAGGGTCTCCTTCCGAAATTATTATTATTGTTATTATTATTATTTTTTCAATCTTTATTTTTAATTTTTTTTTTTTTTTTTTTTTTTGCATTTTTCATGATTTTTTATTTTAATTTTATTTTTATTTTTTATTTTTATTTTATTTTATTATATTCATATTGTTGTTTATTTCATTTTATTTTTATTTAAATTACTTCGATTTTTATTATTATAATTGTTTTAATGTTTTAATTATTGTTTTATTTTAATTTTTATTATTTTATGTTAATTTATATATTCATATTTATTAATTTAATCCTTATTTTTATTAATACTACTTTATTTATATTTCATTTCTATTATTTTTTTAAATTATTATTTCATTTTTATCTTTATTCCCGAAGTAAACCACTATTTAAACATGTTAAATTGAAAGTAATTGCTTCCTCAGCTGCAGTAATATTATGTAGGTCTATTTTCATAATTATGATTTTCTCATTATTGCTTAAACTACTGAACAACGCACCGAAGATTGGCATGTCTAAAATAGGTAATTATGAGTCAATTTTAATTTTATTCCAAAGATGGCAGTAGCTGTGGTGAAACATTCGTTGTATAACCCGTAGAGTTTTTCAATGGTCTATGCTTGTTTCCATGTCTGTATTCTGACTATTCCTTGACACGACTTAAACAGTCTACTAGAGTGCCTATGGAGGTCATTTTCATATGCAGGGTCAAGATCAGTGTACATTTTTATATATCAGTCTTGATAGATATACTATGATATCAAAGACATTCTCTCTCTCTCTCTCTCTCTCTCTCTCTCTCTCTCTCTCTCTCTCTCTCTCTCTCACCTGATATTTTTCAATCTTCAATCTTTTCCCTTATACTCTGGTGTCACATGGTATTGCAACATCAGTGAATGATACTTATTTCTTAATGTTGTCTATTGGGACCTATGACCCTTTGTGTTCTGATACCACAGTCCCCCGAAGATATTTGCTTGATCGTTTTCTATCACTAAGCTCCTCCCCATTTATAGTCTGTTCGTCATATTTCAGTTCTCAAAGAGGGAAGGCGGTCTTTTTAACTATGTTGACATTTTAACATAGCTAAATTTTGGTGTCTGGTGCCATATAAATCAGGAAAACATAAGGTCATGTTTAGATTTTTATTAAATTCCAAGAAATATTTCGGTATGGGACGTTATATCTGTAGTGTGACGTCATCATCCGTTTAGCAAATTTAAATTAAAACTTGAATTAATATTAAGCAGACGTTTCTTTGAAAAATTACAATTACAGTTACCTAAGAATGTGTAATGAATAACATTTCAATTAAATAACAATTACTACAAGCCTGCCTTCATCGCACAGCCGCCCAGGTGTGAAGGGGGCGTGGCCTATGCAGGCAAGAGATGACGACAAGCCGATTTCCTTCGTTCCAGATGCAACCACCTTACTTATGCCCACCTTTTGTATGTCCAGCATGCGTTTGTGTAAGAGACTCTCCTGCCACGTCCAGGAGGGGGCTATAAAGAACCACGCCTGCTCCAAACATCAGGAGACTTCTCGTACAGATGTTCAGCAAAGTACACAAAGAGGCTTCTGGGATATTGAGTGGGGATGACGCTACCTCCCTCTGTAGATACCTTGTTCCTGGAGGACTGTAGGATTGGTCTGGAGGTATGTAAGGAACTACAGGGGGCCTTGGACTGTTAAAAAGTAGAGGAGGAGGAGGAGACTTTAAATCTTGTCCTAGCAGGAGGGTAAAGCCTCCATAGTACATAACTTAGAGCGATGAGGTCGGATGACTCTCGACCAGACAGTAAACAAGATCTTAACGTGGTTGAGGCTTTCGTTTGTGACGAATTGGTGCCTGTCAACCCGAGCTCCCTAAGGAATCTCATCCTCTCGAATGATGGATATCTGCGGACCAGTGTCATCGAAAGCTCGGACCTGGTGGGCAGGATAGCGACCTTTGGGAGGTGCAACAAATATGGGCCCTTCGCTGGAGGGCCTACTATACCTAAATGATGGATTCGTCCCTGTCATTGCAATGGCAGTAACCGCAGCTGCTTTCATTGTGCATCTCGACCAGGAAGCGGTGTGCCCATGCACTTTGCACAAGTCGTAGAAACTCTCGCTGAAGTCGTGCTTGGGCCCATCTTCTGTAGTACTTTTGTCATGTGAATCATGGCTACTACGAAGAGTAATGAGGACAGTGAGTCGCCCTGGAAGATCCTTCTCCTGATGTTCACCTCTCTTAATCTTATCCCAGAGCTTGTAAATACTCTATTCCAGTTGCCCATTGTATTTTTGAGGAAGCTGGTGGTGCTTCCCTCTGCCCCATATATGTTCAAGGATTCTATTAGCCATGTGTGTTGGTATCATGTCGAAGGCTTTCTTGTAGTCGATCCGTGCCATGCTTAGATTTGTTTTCCCTCTCATATTATTCTTCATTACCATTTTGCCTATCAGGAGCTGGTCTTTTGTGCCCCTACACTTCTTTCTGCAGCCTTTCTGTTGGTGGGGCCTGGTGTTTGTATCCTCTAGGAAGTTCTACCGCCTTTCACTGATGATACCTGTTACTAACTTCCAGGTTTATATTATAATTTTTATTACTTGTATTATTAATAATATATTAGACTTATTTTTTATTTATATTTTATCTTTTTTATTTTTATTGTTATTATCTAATTATTTATCGTATTTTTATTTTTCAATTTTTTATGTTTATAATTTAGATTTTTATTTTCAAATTATTAGCAGTAGTACATTATTTCTATTTTTATTATTTTTATATCCTTATTTTTATTTTGAATTTTATTTATTATTATTTAATTAGTGTTATATATATTTTTATTATTTTTGTTTATTTTATTATTTTTTTTATTTCTCTTATTTTTATTTTCTTTTGCATTATTATTATTTACGAATTATTATTAATTATTTGTATTTTTCATTTTTAATATCAATATTAATACTGCATATTATTCTACGATTTTTTATTTTTGTTTTAATTGTTATTATTATTATTATTATTATTATTATTATTATTATTATTATTATTATTATTATTATTATTATTACTATTATTATTATTATTATTTTCAATTTGTATATTATTATCTTAATTTTATTATTTTTTATATTTTTTATATTTTTTATATTGAATTCTTATTATTTTATTTTAATTTTTTATTATTATTTTATTAATTTCAATTATATTTTATTATTTTTTATTTATTTTTAAATATTAATATTTTTCATTATTATTATTTTTTATTTTATCATTTTTATTTTCATGGGTAATATATTTATTTTTTATATTTAAATTTTTTTTCTTTTTTATAATTTACATTTTATTTTCATTATTATTTTTACTTTATTTTTTATTGATGTTATTTTTAGTTTTATGTTTTTATTATTTTATTATTTTTAAATATTTTATTTTTATTTTTTATTTTTATTTTTTTTTTATTTTCCTTATTATTATTTCATTATTTTCACTGTTATTTTTTATTATTTTTTATTATTTTTATTTTCAATTTATCATTGTTATTTTTATTATTTTTATTTTATTGCTTCTATTTTATATATATTATTTTTATTTTTATTATTTTCTTTATTTTATTATTGCTTTTTCTATTTTCATTATTTTTATTTTTTTTTATTTATCAAATTATTACTATTTTTCTACTCTTATTTTTTTATTATAATCTTTACATCTATTAACATTACCTTATTTTCATTTTTATTTGCATTAATTATTTGTATTATTAAATTTTATTGTTAGTATTTTTCTAATTGTATTTATTGTTTTATATTTTTATTATTTTTATTTTTTATTAATCATAACAGCACTGTATTATTTTTATTTCTATTTTGTATTTTTTTATTTAGTTATGTTTTGAAATTTTATTATTACAATTAATTGTATTTATATTTTTATAATTTTCGTTTTTATATCTATTATTATTATTTTATTTTTTATTTTTACTTTTATTAATTTCAACTTATTATTAGTTTATCTATGTTTTATTTTCATTATTTTTTCATTTTTTTTATTTTCATTAGCTTCATTTCTATTTTTATCATTTTTATTTTTATTATTTTATTTTTGTGGACGTCAACCATCTTTTAAACATGTTAAATTAAAAGTAATTGCTGCCTTAGCTGCATTAATTTTATATAGGTCTCTTTTCCTAATTATGGTTTTCTCATTGTTGCTAAAACTGGTGAGCAGCGAACCGAAGGTTGGCATGTCTAAAATAGGTAATTATAAAAGTAAATTTTAATTTTATTCATATGCCTGAGGCTGTAGTGAAACATTCATTGTATAACCCGTAGAGTTTCTCTGGGGTAACGTTAAATTTGAAGTCTGGATTCGTGATTATTCCTTGGTAAGGGTCTCTTTTGCGAAGGCAGGTGATAGACTGAAGCAGTGGGGTGAGTCTGTCATATTCTGTACTGTCCGATTGCTCTGATAGTCAGGGCTGTTAGGGGAGAGAATAGGGTGTTTGGTACAGATTGTTGCAAAAGCACCAAATTTGAAACGCGTACAATTCCAGCCGTTTTAGACTTTCCGATGTATGACAATATCAGTCATGTTCAGCAGAATATAATAATAGAAAAATGAGAGGTGACATTTAATAGATTTTTATATATAAAAAAAATAGATGAATTATACATACCATATCAAAACATGATATAAAATTTGTCATAGTGAACTCAAAATAAAAAAGGTTATTACAATTAATATTTTAACACTTTAATCTCATGAAACGAATGAAAAATCTGACATTCTTCAATGTATCCAGGCATCGACCGATTGACCACTTGTGGTTTGGGACATGGCAACAGTTGTAGGGGTTCCCTGCAAATTCAAAACCTTCATTGACTTTGTCATACTACACAAATAAAAAAATTTGGTATTCAGCTAAAACAACAATTGGCGATGGCAGCACAAACATTCCAAGAGACTGGAATGGATTCCTGAAAATTGTTGGAAACAATAAGGGACTTTTTCGTTCGCCAGCAATAACATTGTTGAATATGATATGGATGGCAAACTTCTCCTCGGAACTATTCTATTAAATGTCTCTTTTCATTATCCTATTATTAGATTCTGCTAAACGTCACTGATATTGTAATACTTCGGAAGGTCTAGAACTGCTGGAATTGTACGTTATTCAAAAGTAGTGGGCCATAATTGAAAAATATTGGAATAAACCAAGAGATGGCATCTGTCGTTTC
>NC_061095.1:875093-882593 GCF_015104395.2 Macrobrachium nipponense
CATCTATTATCAGTTATGTTAACTATTCTACATTATCCTTGGTTTCTTTTCCTTAACTTAGTCATACAGATATTTGCATGCCTTAGCCTTCGCTCACTTGTAATTTGTATTTTTCTGGAGAGAACTATTCAGTGCAGTGTTGAAAACATCTTTTTCTTTTTTGCTTATCATAATTAGTGTTTTTTGTGATATTACGTGTGAAAGTAATTATATTGGAACTTAAGCTTAATTTAAGTATTAAATTAACAATTGTATTTATTGGTTTAATTAAGATCCTGCTGGATTGGAGAAGGTAATTAAAAGTGGTTAAAATAGAGGTGGTTTAAAATAGAGGTGAAAATAAACAATAAGTGTAGCAGACATAAAGAATAATATTTTTGTTAGTAGTGATATTTTAATTTATGAGGGATAACTGAGTGATTACAGACCAGCAACATCCCCACACCTAGCCACCAGGTAAGATTCACTCAATTCCCGTCATAATATATATTTAAAATGTATGTATGTATATACATATGTATATATATATTATATATATACTATATATATATATATATAGTATATAATATAATATATTATATATAGATATATATATATATATCTATATATATATTATATATATATATATAGATATTATATACTATCTATATATAAAAATGAGAGAGAGAGAGAGAGGAGAGGGAGAGAGAGAGAGAGAGAAGAGAGAGAGAGAGAGAGAGAGATAGAGAGACGAGAAGGAGAGAGAGGAGAGAGAGAGAGAATATGACACAGAGAATGCATGACAAAAGTACGCAAAAAAAAAAAAAATTTTTTAAAACCCAAAAGGAAACCGGAAAATTAAAAAAAAACATAACAACAAGAAAAACAAACTAAGAATAAGCAGAATTGATTCATTCGTTTCCTCTTCTTATCGTTTTTGTTGTTATTTATTTATTTTCATTATTATTTATTATTATTTAAAGTCTGTTTATCATGAGATGCTTCTAGACTTGAGACATCCAGGCATTTCTGTCAAACTTGACCCCTGGCATTGGGTTCTGATAGAGGTCAAACGGAGGTCAAGACCTCCTCAGAACACCGAAGGAGGAATAGGAGGAGGAGGTGAGGAGGAGGTGAGGAGGAGGAAGAAGAGGAAGAGGAAGACTGACGGCTTTTTATTTTGAACCAATAAATATCTCATCTGAAGTTGAAGCAGGGGGTCAAGGGTTTAGTCAAGATGTTTCCCTTCCAGATCCAATATCAGAAGACTCCTCTCTCTCTCTCTCTCTCTCTCCCTCTCCTCTCTCTCGTCTCCTCTCTCTCTTTTTATCTCTCTCTCCCTCTCTCTCTCTCTCACTTCTTCTCTCTTCCTCTCCTATCTATATTCTCTCTCTCTCTGTGTGTGTGTGTGTGTGTTTTTTTTATGTTCGTCTCCCAGATCTATAAAGTATTGGTCCAGTGGAATGTGATGGAAATATAACTGTATATAGTATGTATATATAGATACAAACGTATATGATATATATATATAATAATTATTATTTTATATTATATTATAATATATATATATACATATATATATATTATACTATATATATATGTGTGTGTTCGTATGTGTATATATACATGCATATTTCCCCTTGCATATCCATTGTGGTACAGATTCTTCAGTCCCTCGCAACAGCAAATGAGCCATCAATACTTTCTCTCTCTCTCTCTCTCTCTCTCTCTCTCTCTCTCTCTCTCTCTCTCTCACACACACACACACACACACTTTTACATGTACATCTCGCGAAACAAAAGGCTCACGCAAGCAAGCAAGCGGAATAATACCAGTCGCCAGAAAAAATATATATCCGTCACGATAAAGCGACGTTTTCATCCGCATGACAGCAGAGACACAGAAAACAGCAGTTAGTTAGTCAGTCAGCAGGCAGTTTTAGCAGCAACAGCAGCAGCAGCAGCTGCTGTCATGTCAGTGGCCCAGATAAGCAGAAACTGCCTGGGAAATCATGTGAAAAGAGACAAAAAAAATATATAGAAAAAGAAAATGATCAACTCGTTTGGGAAACGTCTCTCTCTTCCGCGTGTTTGAGTTCACTCGTTCAAAAAAAAAAAAAAAAAAAAAAACTCTTGATGTCAGTTCTAATCTGTGCTTTTGTCTTTCCTTTGACAATGTAATCGGAATTGCTTGATGTTTGATGTTACGTCTGGAAGCACAGTATTGTAGCTGTCAATGCACGATATTGTGTTAATTGTATAAGTTGTATATTTTATCTTTTATGCGTTTTTTGAAGCACGGTGCATTAATATTCCGACCAATAGTCATGCCTTTCTATATTATATTGGTAACATTGAACGTATCATTTCTATATTCATATTATCCAGACGCTTTCTTCTATAATAATATTATTCTCTGCAATTATAGACATTATCGAAGTTGTCATCACAGTCGTATCAATTTGGGGGATCGAAAGTTCCAAGTCGCCACCTGTCGCCACGTGTGTGTATGTGGCTTAATATTGAAGATGACACGTACTCTCTCTCTCTCTCTCTCCTCTCTCTCTCTCTCTCTCTTTCCCCTCGGAATTGCAGCCATATGGTCATGTGTATAATGATGGAACCAAAGCCAAAAGTAGTTTTTTTTTTTCTTTAGAATTAATAAAATTCTCATCAGAATAAACATAAATATTCCTTTTATTCTTACATAATTTAATTAAAAATAGAAACAAAACTACTGACGAAGATAGTTGTATAAGCAGCAAGGTTATGAAATATTAAATTTTATATTTTAGACTTATAAACAAAATGTTTTATGCAGATTTATATGTATTTTCTGTAGCACAATCTGGCATTGTAATTATTACTTCCCTAACCCTTGAAATAAAAATTTAATTCATTTCTCTAATAACATTTAACTTGCAATTACGGTGACAAATTTAGAATGAAAAATGTTAAAAACCACATATTTACAATCATTGTCCAAAGCATCTTTTAAAATATTCAATTTAGATTTGATATTGATATAATGAACCTAAATGAGAATAATTTTAACTCATTCTTCTACAGATTTTTTGAAAATTTAGATTTATTTTGCAAAAGCTCATAAGAAAACTTTTATAGCTCCAATATTATGAACTTAAGAACACTTTAAGTCATTCTTCACAAACATCAAAAACTGCAAATTCAAGAATTTTGCTAAAACTTTAAAAACCACAAATTTAAACATTTTTCTAAATCTCAAAAACCACAAATTTGAGAATTTCTCTAATGCTTTAAAATCACAACTTTAAGAATTTTTCTAAAACTTAAAAACCAGAAATTGGAGCATTTCTCTGAAAGTTTAAAAACCACAAATTTAAGAATTTTTCTAAAACCCTGAAAGCCACAAATTTAAGAATTTTTTAAAACCCTGAAAGCCACAAATTTAAGAATTTTCTAAAACTGTAAAAATCATAAATTTGAGAATATTTCTAAAACCTTGAAACACACAAATTTAAGAATTTTTCTAAAACCTTGAAACCCAGAAATTCAAGAATTTTTCTGAAACCCTGAAACCCACAAATTTAAGAATTTTTCTAAAACTTAAAAACCACAAAATTTGAGATTTTTCCTGAAAGTTTAAAAACCACAAATTTGAGATTTTTTCTAAAACTTTCTAAACTTTTTTTTTCTAAAACCACAAATTTGGTATTTTCTCCGAACACGTATCAAAAAAATAATTAAACTTTCGATCACTGACCTTTCCCTCGTCATAGCAGCGTTGGGGGAGGGTGGGGGTGGGGAGAGAGGGAGGGGGGAAAACTTAAAACTCATCCTGTGGACCGTGACAGGGGAGAAATTTCGAGTCATATGCGGTTAATGACAACTGCGTTCGTGCTTCGGGTCCCGGCCGCTAGATGTCTCTCGGGTTTGTTTACCTTTTTTGTCGTTTGCTACCCGGCCGCTAGATGTCTCTCGGCTTTGTTTACCTTTGTGTCCGAGATGAGATCTCTCTCTTCGTTCGTATGCGTTCCAAAAGGTTGGCTGATTGCGCAGGTTAGCGCTCATTAAAAGAAATAAATATATAAACGAATAGATAAGAAGATAAATGGATAAACAATTAGATAAATCAATAGCAATTAAAAAAAATGGCTGTTAAATTGGGTTTGTCATGAGTGTCTCGTCTTCATCCTTTTCTTTGCCTGGTTTGATTTTTACTCTCTTGTCTTTTGTTGCTTCATTTTTTTTTCCTTTTTCTCCTTTCTTCTTCTTCTTCTTCTTCTTCTTTTGTGTTTACTCCGTTTTTTCCAACCGTGTTTTATTCGATAACACCTCATACTCATCTTTACTTGAATTACTTACCATTTTTTGTTGATTGTTTGTTCCTTTTTGGTTTTGTGTTCGCCAATTCTACCCTATTTTATCCATTTCTTTACGTATATCTTCCTTCTTTCCTTTATCACTTTACCTGCATCTCCTCAACCTTTTCCCTACCACCAATTCCATAGCCTTTTTTGAGACGTTGTTTTCTCTGATTGTTTCCACTTCATATTCCTTAAGTGTTATTCCTCCTTCTTGTAATCTTAACCTATATCTCTCTCTCTCCTCCCCTCTCTCTCCTATCCCCGCCTCCCTCTCCCACATCCCTAGTTCCAAAATCGTCCGGCCCCCACCCCCACAAAAATAAATGAATAAATAAATCTTTCTATTTATCTTGCTCCTCTGTTTCCTTGAGTATTTTTCCTTCTGCTTGTAATCTCTCTCTCTCTCTCTCTCTCTCTCTCTCTCTCTCTCTCTCTCTCTCTCTCTCTCGAAGATACAGAATAGCCAATGTAAATGTTGGAAATAAAGCTTATTATTATTATTCTCTCTCTCTCTCTCTCTCTCTCTCTCTCTCTCTCTTATATTCCAAGTTCCCACGTCGTCCGCCCAACCCTCTTCCATAAAAAAATAAAGTAAAATAAAATAAAAATAAAAAAATCCTTTTATGCGCCGTCTATGCGATACTTTGAAGACCCAATTCTCCTTTGCCGTCCTAGATGGGGCCAGTGGTAATTCCCCGGGTTTCTTTTCATTTGTGTCCTCGGATCTGCCGAAATCTGCAAGAATGAGGCCATTGGACGTGTTCGCAATCCCCCCAGGAGACAGTTCTGTTACCTTTTATCCCTTTTTTTTTATTTTTATTTTTTATTTTTTCAATCCAATTCAGGGAGCTTCCTCGAAGCCGCTCTGGATTGGCGGTTTATAAGTGGAGATGATTTTGCGTTGTTTTTCTCAAATCTATTTTTACTTTTATTTATCTATTTTTTTCGGGAAAGAATTGTCACATTTTTCATTATGTTGTTTTATGTGGTTTCTTTTTAAGATCTTATGTTCTTTTTTTTCTCTCTTTTTTTCCAAGACGGAGGTTTCACTTTTTTTTTTTAATTTACTCTTAAGAAATCCGGAGCGACGCAGATCAACTGAGAGACAATTTTAGTATTGTTTCTTTTTTTTTAAATCGCTTAATTTTGCCAGACGGAACTGTTAAGTCTTTCATCCGTTTACTTTTCTCTATTCTGGAGTGACGTATAGAAAGAAGAGACAATCTGGTATTGTTTTATTTTCATTACTTTTATATCATGACGGAACTTTGTAAGCTACTACTCTCTCTCTCTCTCTCTCTCTCTCTCTCTCTCTCTCTGTGTGTGTGGAGGGCATGGCTAAATTTTAGTTATAAAACAATTATGTATCTTACTAAAAAAACAAAAACTCTCTCTCTCTCTCTCTCTCTCTCTCTCTCTCTCTCTCGATGTGGAGAAAATGTCTTAATTTTAGCTATGAAGCACTTGCGTATTTTACTACTACTACTACTACTACTCTCTCTCTCTCTCTCTCTCTCTCTCTCTCTCTCGAGGGCATGGCTAAACTTTAGTTATGAAACAATTGTGCATCTCACTAAAAAAGCAATTCTCTCTCTCTCTCTCTCTCTCTCTCTCTCTCTCTCTCTCCGCCCGTGTCAATCAATAGACAGCGATAACCAAAACATCTCTTCGTTTTTTTAATCCTGCCGATCGTTTGAAGCGCTGCTGGCCTGGCCCAGTGTTTGCGTCTCATTTGTTTTTTATTTTTTTTTTCAGTCGCTTTGAAAGGACTCATAATGATCGCCCACAGCGAGAAGAAGGCAGCTTTAATTCTTCCACGTTTGACAGCTGGTGTTTATGCCCTTTGTTTAGGCCGATTGAGGGATGATTGATCGCTAAGGAGCTGTTGGTGCTTAGGTCTCTCTCTCTCTCTCTCTCTCTCTCTCTCTCTCTCTCTCTCTCTCTCCCCTGCTCGTTGCCAATCTGGAGATGGCTGGATAGTCTGATCGTCTTATTCTGTTTATTTTAAGGGGTCAATTGTACCTGTCAATATCGAATAAATTTGTAAAGACCGGTTTTGGTCAAGGGGTACTGCCAACCCTTCTGAAGAATCCTTGCGTTCGGACAAAATTTGATTCAGTCATGAAAATCCAATTGTGAATTAGTTCTATACAGCTATCCACCGTTATATTTGCTAATTTATAAGTATCCCTTCCATATTTAGTATTTTGATGGAGCGTAAAGGTCCTTGGGAAAGTCCCAACAAGATTTACTGAATTTACTTTTACCAAGAAATGCCAAAATTTCGATAACCTTACTCCAGTAGTACCAACCTTCCCGACGAAAGGCTGTGGTCTGAATACTTCACAGTGAAAAACCGCGCCTCCTCGGTGGCGTGGTCGGTATGGTGTTGACGTGCCACCTCGGTGGCCGCAAGTTCGATTCTCGGGCATTCCACTGGAGGGTTGAGAGATATGTGTTTCCGGTGATGGAAGTTCTCTCTCGACATGGTTCGGAAGTCACGTCAAGCCGTTGGTCCCGTTGCTGAATAACCGCTGGTTCCACGCAATATAAAAACGCCATACAAACAAACAAAAGACAGTAAAAATGAGATATACGGGTATATCTTTTAAGTGAGGATGATCGCTCAACAAATGTCAAAACTCCTTAAAAAGGAAAGTGGTTGGATTTAGTTTACTATGAAGGTTAAGGCAATACTAGGCCTTAAGTTTATTTAGCAGCTTAATTGAGTTTATGTGTAGTATCTAATGAAATAATATTGCATCTACACTGAGATCGGATTTTTCTTAATATTGTTATCAAAATAAAAACAAGAAATGCACGTCATCAAGTTCTAATTAAAACAATTGATTAAGATAATAATATATACACGACATCAAGTTATAATTAAAGCAATTAATTAAGATATTGATTTTCATAATTCTGGTATGCGGAAGATCTCGATATTGAATCCTCATTATCACAAAAAATAAATAAATAAATTCAACAAAAATCTGTTCAGAGTACAATGAAGTGTGGACGATCTGAATGACCTCACGTGACCCAGCTCCTCCGTCGTAGAGAAAAGGAAACGTTTATTTTTAGTAACTTAAACGTTTCTCCAGACGAAGTGAAAGTCCAGTCATGAGATATTGGTGCATCTTGGACGATCAAACTCGATTTGGGGAATAACTGG
>NC_061095.1:885093-887593 GCF_015104395.2 Macrobrachium nipponense
CACCTTTTTGCCTTACAATCTGAATTAACAATTATTTCACCTTTTTGCCTTACAGCCTTAATTAAAGAATTATTTGACATCCTACTTTCTATTTGCATATTCGTATCCAAGTTACGTCATCTCTGCTTTTCCATACGTAGCACAAGGACGAATACTGCCAGTGGCGGATATTAAGTGGCCACTTTGAAATTATGGGGTCCACTTGGTGGGTGTGTGGGGGGTGGGGGGGAGGGGGAGTGTCAAGGCCAGGTGTACCAGACAAGTAAATTTCTTGTCGATAGTGAAGCAATATGGAATAAGTGTTATTTATTGTTTTTTTTCTTTTTACTCTGGAGAATCGAATAAGTTATATTTTTTTTTCAATCTGGGGAATTGAAAACTAGAATATATATATATATATATATATATATATATATATATATATATATTATATATATATATATATACTAGTTTAAATTCCTGAGTAATGTATTAATAGTAGCAGTTGTGTAGAATTTATTTTATACTCTTGATAATTTAAAACAGGATATTTATACATTTAAAATTTGAGTATTTTTGACGAATAGCAAATTGTGTGTGTTTTGAAAACTCATCCAGTGGTTATATCGATACTTGAATTTTAGTCAACATTTAAATATTTAGGTTAGTGCTGAAGAGGTTATTAAGAGTGTATTTCATAATAATAGACTGTACTTGAGGTTTTAAATATATGTAAAAGTTTTCAAAATTTAGGAAAAGCTAAACACTTCTGACTAAGAATAATGAAAAAAAAAATCATTGCATAAAGCATAAGAGAGACGGATACAACCTCTCTCTCTCTCTCTCTCTCTCTCTCCTCTCTCTCTCTCTCTCTCTCTCTCTCTCAAGGAAAAATTTAGACTTGTTCTCTTTCTCTCTCAGTCAATCAAGGAAAAAAGGAAAAAATTATACTGGTTCTCTCTCTCTTCTCTCTCTCTCTCTCTCTCTCTCTCTCTCTCCAACATCAAAGAAAAATGTATACCTTATCTCTCTCTCTCTCTCTCTCTCTCTCTCTCTCTCTCTCTCTCTCTCTCAGACACACACAGCCTTCATCATAACCGAAGAGATACAACAGCAGTTTTCCACAAAATTAAAGCGACCATCACTTTCTCCCGAAGGGGGCGTGGAAGGTGTGGGAAAGGGCCGCCCTTTGAGCACTGGTTGGGTCATGGGGACTCTTGCAGGTGCCTGAGATAGAAATGGGAGGGGAGGGGACGTGGGGGGGGGGGGGACGGGGGGGGGGGGGGGGCCCCCGGGGGGGGGGGGGAGGGGAGGTGGAGTTCCAGAAGCTAAGAAGGAATCCTGTGTCGGATGGAAGAACTGTCAGTGTACCTTGCGCGTGCGCTGTGGCAACATCGATCGTCTGCTCGTGTTGCGACATAGTAAAACGGGGAAAACAGGCCCTATTATACAGGGTCAGGTGGTGTTCATGGTAGACATCCTATTTCTCTTCTCCCTCTTCTCTCCTCTATCTCTCTCTATCTATTGAGTCTTAATTTAAAAATTCGTCTTGATTTCTATCCGAATTATTGGTAGAATTCGAAGACTATTTTACGTTAGAATTCCTTCATATTCAACTAAAACGAAAGCAAATAACTCTTCAGTAATTATCGTAATCTATTGTCGCTTACAACGAGTGTCTTGGGATCCAAAAATATCTGGTATTCCTCGCTGGTCACCAGTCCACCCACTGACCAGACCCGGTATCGCTTCACTGATCATCCTATACGTAATTCGCCGCTTCGTATTAGCATCCAAACATTATTTTTTTAATTTGCAATTTTCCCATTTTTTTTAGGGTTTGGTGGGTTAGTGCCATCAGTGCACCTCACGCGGTGCGCTGTAGGCATTACTGAAGGGTTCTTTGCAAACTCCCTTTTCATTCCTTTTACTGTGCCTCCGTTCGTATTCTCTTTCTTCCGCCTTACTTTCAAGAACCTTGTCATAGTGCGATTGCAATATTGTTTTAACGATAAAAATTCTCAACAGGAAATGAAAAGTTACGAATAATTATTGATATGATTTTTATAATTGATCCACCCCGGTTCCATTTCCTGCTCACGTCAGCACACTTGTCAAATAGCTCATTAGGAACACCCCCTGCCGCTCCCCAATACCACCCCCCCCCCCCCCCACCCCGTGTTTGACGTGATATGACGTAGCGAACAGACCATCTGCTATCGGCTTTCGTTGACACAGATATCGAGGCAGGTATTCAAGATAAGGTCTGTCACAGTGCTAATATAGTAGTAGTAGTAGTAGTAGTAGTGATAATTGTAATAATTTTTTCATATATTATTAACGTTATAATCGTTATTTTTTATGTATTTTATGATAGTTCATTATTATTTCTCATCGAAATTTAATTTCTGTTAGCTATTATTTTTTTACTTTTAATTTTTATTATCTAATATATCCTGTATTCAAACATTATTTGTATTGAAGTCACGTACTTTATGTGTAAACATTGAATAAAATAGAA
>NC_061095.1:895093-919250 GCF_015104395.2 Macrobrachium nipponense
AAATTGTGTATATTTTTTGAAGCAAGTTGCTATTTGGATTCATTATTTTTATTTTTTATTTTTCTTTGAATAATTCTTTTTTATATTATGTTGAAGCAGGTTGCTATTTGGAATAAATAGTTTCTTTTATTTTTATAGAATACATTATTTATGGTATTTTGAAGCAAGATGCAATTTGGAATGAATAGTTTTTTGAATAAATCTTTTATATTATTTGGAATAAATAGTTTTTATTTTTTTAGAATAAATTGTTTATTTTATTTTAAAGCAAGTTGCTATTTGGAATAAACAGGTTTTAAAATTTTTTTAGAATAAATAGTTTATATTTTTTTAAACAAGTTGCTATTTGGAACAAATAGTTTTTTAAAAAAATTTATAATCAATTGTTTATATTATTTTGAAGCAAGTTGCTATTTGGAATAAATAGCTTTTTTCATTTTTTAGAATAAATTGTTCATGTTATTTTGAAGTAAGTTGCTATTTGGAATAAATAGTTTGCCATTTGGAATAAATATTGTTTATTTTCTTATAATAAATTGTTTATATTATTTTGAAACAAGTTGCTATTTGGAATAAATAGTTTTTTTTATTTTTTAGAATAAATAATTTATATTATTTTGAAGCAAGCTACTAGTTGGATTGAATATTTTTTTAGAATAAATTGTTCATTTTATTTTGAAACAAGTTGCTATTTGAAATAATTAGTATTTTTTTATTTTTTAGAATAAATGATTTATGTTATTTTTGAAGGCGAAGTTACTAGTTGGATTGACTATTGTTTAGAATAAATTGTTCATTTTATTTTGAAACAAGTTGCTATTTGAAATAATTAGTATTTTTAATAAATAGCAAGATAGCTGTGCATTTTTATGGAATTTCGAACTGATCGATATATATTAAGTCGCTTTTAGAGAACGCAGGAAATGCAGACTGGTACCTCCCCCCCAAAAAAAAATAAAAGTCAATATTCATATGATATTATTAGATATATCTTCCCAATTACGCCCTGAACTTCAATAATCATAAATAGCTACTGAATAGATGTTTTCATTGCTTTACAATTTCACGATTTTAATCCGAAACTTTTGTACATACAAATCAAATTGTATGGAGGTAGGTCACGGTTTAATTCAAGTCATTATAAACTTAATTGGAAATAAATCAGGTTATGTATAGATTAAAAAGGCTTTAAAATCAACCAGTTTGAATTGATATATTTTTTCTAAGTGCAAATAACATTGCATAGAAATAAACCACACTCTAATTCAAGTTGTCGTTATCTTAAAAGGAAATATATAATATATAGAATTCATTGCTTCGAATGAAAGGAAAACATATAATATTTATATAAAATTCACTAGTTCGAATTAACAGGAAATATATCAATACACTAAATTCATAGATTCGAACTAAAATAAAACGAAAATATATAATATATAAAATTCACGAATTAATAGAAAATATATAATATATAAAATTCACTAGTTCGAATTAAAAAGAAATATATAAAATTCCCTAGTTCGAATTAAAAAGAAATATGTAATATATAAAATTCACTGGTTCGAATTGAAAGGAAATATATGATATATAAAATTCACTAGTTCGAATTAAAAAGAAATATGTAATATATAAAATTCACAAGATCAAATTAAAAGGAAATATATAATATATAAAATTCACTAGTTCGAATTAAAAAGAAATATATAATATATAAAATTCACTAGTTCGAATTAAAAGGAAATATATAATATATAAAATTCACTAGTTCGGATTAAAAAGAAATATATAATATATAAAATTCACTAGATCGAATTAAAAAGAAATATATAATAATAAAATTCACCCTAGATCGAATTAAAAAGAAATATATACTATATATTCACTAGATTCGAATTAAAAGAAATATATATAATAAAAATCACTAGTCGAATTAAAAAAGAAATATATAATATATAAAATTCACTAGTTCGAATTAAAAGAATATAAATATAAAATAAAATTCACTATCCGAAATTAACAAAAGAAATATATAATATATAAAATTCACTAGTTCGTCATAAACTTAAACGGAATATTATATAATAAGATTTTACAAAATCTTCTCCACGGTGACAAAACTAAACCCGGAGGCGGGTTTACGAAAACTAAACCGTGTGATTATAAACCGCGGTTTGGTAAGCTCACAACGCTAGTAGTTCAAAAAAATGTTTAAAAATAAAAAGAGATATCGATATAAAACTGTCACATTTTGTAGGCTAAGAAAGGATGGTACACTCTCTCTCTCTCTCTCTCTCTCTCTCTCTCTCTCTCTCTCTCTCTCCATAAGTGTGTGTGGTGTGTTCTGTCTGTGCAGTATATATGTATTACAAAATAGGATTTTATATATTATATATATATATATATATATATATTATTATATATCTATGTATATATATATAAATATATATATTTATATATATATATTACATATAGATATTAACTATATATAGATATATATATATTATATAATATATATATATATCTTGAAGGAAACTTTTTCCATTTTTATTTTAGTTTAATCCAATACAACGTCAATCAATAACCTATAGCTGCTGCGACGCCCAATCTTGGTAACAATAACTCAACGTACCCATCTCTCTCTCTCTCTCTCTCTCTCTCTCTCTCTCTCTCTCTTCTCCTCTCTATCTCCTCCAGTGGTAATGAAAAAAAGTTTGCAGGCGACTTGTGACCACAAAATAGTTATTTTGTTTTTCTTTTACGAGACCTTCAAGATTGTAGCGGTTTGGGTGTAAAGTTATAAATATATATACGTATATATATATTTACAATCTCTCCAGCCACCACATTGATTAACGATGCGGCTTCCTCAAAGGCCTTGTTGCGTGGGTGCGTTCTGTTGGGGAAAATTGGAACATTTTAGCAATATGATTTTTTTTCGACGTTTTGTGACGCAATTGAAGTCGCCCGTGTTACTTATAGATAAAATGCAGTTTTTTCAAAATAATGCTAGACAATTTTCAAAACATAGACGTGGTTGTAAAAATAATGTTGGATTATTTTTAAGCTTAAATGTAGTTGTAGAAATGATGTTGGATTATTTTACAGCTTAAATGCAGTTATAAAGATAACGATGGATGATTTTAAAGATGAAATGCAGTTTTTTTCAAAATAATGCTAGATAATTTTTAAAGCTTAGATGTGGTTGTAAAAATAATTTTGGATAATTTTAAGGCTTAAATTCATTGTTAAAAGAACTCTGGATAATTTTTTAAGCTTAAATGTGGTTGTAAAAATAATGTTGGATTATTTTAAAGTTTGAATGCAGTTATGAAATAACGCTGGATGATTTTAAAGATAAAATGCAGTTTTTTTTAAATGCTGGATAATTTTTAAGCTTAAATGTAATTTTGAAAATAACGCTGGATCGATTGAAATCTCCAATTCAGTTTTTTAAAAGAATACTGGGTAAAGTTAAAACTTAGATGCAGCTAGCTTTAAGAATATTGGTGGGTACTGTTAAAAGTTAAATGCCTCTCGTATTTACGTCCTAATCATAAGTCTGCGAAATGAAAGTTCCCAGTAAAAGTCCAGAAATGAAAGCTCCTATGGCAAGTCCTTATTCTAGGGACTTTTCTTCCCGATACTCTCTTATATTACCGGAACTTTTAACACAAGCATCATTACCAAATACAGTGCAAAAATATTTTTTGACGTCAAAGTAAAATTATTTTGTTTGATGGAGAGAGAGAGAGAGAGAGAGAGAGAGAGAGAGAGAGAGAGAGAGGAGAGAGAAAGGTGTGTATGTGTGGGTTGGAGATATGAGTAGAAAAGTATTTTGAAAATGTGGAGGATTCTTTAATTGCTCTTTCAAGTCTGTCTCTCTCTCTCTCTCTCTCTCTCTCTCTCTCTCTCTCTCTCTCTCTCTCTCTCTCTGTAGTCATGCGTAACGAAAGTTGAAAGTAAGGTTTGTCTTTCTTTAACTACTGGAATGACGACGATGTAGCTAATTTTTTTTACTTTTTTTTTTACTTTTTTTTCTTGAGATGATTTTCTTTCTCGTTGTTTAGTTTGATTACTTACAAAGATTTTATATATATATATATATAGATATATATATACTATATATATATATATATATATATATATATATATGCGTGTGTGTGTGTGTATACATGTAAAAAATTAAACAGATTAACAGATAAGTAGGTAATGATATATTCAAAAGAAATCTGACATAACGTAAAGACAGAATAAACACGAATAAATCGTAAAGACAATATGATGAATAAATCCGAGACATAAAAAAAAAGATCGCAATATTTAAAAAAAAAAAAAGTCACTAACAGAGAAGAGAAAATTATAGAAACATTAGATAACACAAATAAACCCACAACATAAACAACAATAAAACAACAGTGTGAGAAGTTTAGAAACCACCAGCAGGCGCGAGGGGGTAGTGGGGGGCAGGGGTTAGGGGGGGAGGGGGCCCGAAGATCTTAATTTAAACAGCCGGCCCAAATATTCTCCGCCGCGCGACCACTGTCGCCTCCACAAAAGTAAAAAAAAAAAAAAATTTAAAAATTAAAAAATATATAAAATAAATTATATTTCGGACCGCGAGTTTCTTTGCAGAAGCTGAGATTCCAATTAAGTGGAAGATGAGAGAGAGAGAGAGAGAGAGAGAGAGAGAGAGAGAGAGAGAGGAAGTTAGTTATAAGGCGTTTTACTGGAATATGAGTCGAGTATCATCCCCTTGGATGTCTGATTGACGTAAAATTGCTAACAATTTAACTTAAAGCAAAATTCTCTCTCTCTTCTCTCTCTCTCTTCTCTCTCTTCTCTTCCTCTCTTTCTCTCTCTCACTCTTCTCTTCGGATTGTGACAGCGTCTGGATGTGGAGATGTTCTCGTAGATGTTCTTCGGTCGATAAATCTTTAATGAGAGACATCAAGAACATCACTTAAGTCTCACTGACATTCACCTGCCAATAACCCCTCCTCACTCCTCACTCCTCACTTCTCACTCCTCACTTCTCACTTCTTCATTCCTCAGTTGTCACTTTCCTCACCTCTCACTTCTCACGTCTCACTCCTCATTCCTGGCTTCTCACTCCCTCACCCTCTCCAGTATTACATAAATAAAAACAATCATTAACCAAATCCCACAGGGAGACCAGTTCATTTAGCCGCCCTGCCCCCCAACTACCACCACCACCCTCTCTCTCTCTCTCTCTCTCTCTCTCTCTCTCTCCTCCTCTCTCTAACTCTCTCTCTCTCTCTCTCTCTCTCTCTCTCTCCCTCAAGCCGCGTCGAATAATTCAACGGACATTTCGGCCTCTCTGATCGAGCACGCATTCGTGACCTGTGCCGGAAAAAGGAGAAACTATTAGAGAGAGAAAAAACGTGAGAAAGAGGAAATAGAGATAACAGAGGACCATTAATCTCTCGCTTTACCGGCAAAGAAAGCGATAGACCACCTTCCCCAATCGGGAAGGCAAACAACTAGCTCTCTCTCTCTCTCTCTCTCTCTCTCTCTCTCTTATAGTCCTATAGCAAACTTATTTAATTTCATAACAAATATTATGTTTATTTCTTAAACCAAACTGTATTTCTGTAAATAAATAATTATATTCCTAACAACATTTATGTTTATTTCTTTAACAAAATAAATTTATTCAAAAAGATTATGTTCATTTCTTAAAACAAACTGAATATCTTTTTTTAAAAAAATTACATATATTTCTTAAACCAAACTAAATTTATTTTAGAATATGTTTATTTCTTAAACTGAACTGAATTTCTTAAAAAAAAATTGTTTATTTCGTAACCAGAACTGAATTTCTCAACAGAAGTTAATATCTTAACAAAATTTATGTTTACATATCTCTTAACCCGAACTGAATATCTCGGAGTAGAGTGAATTTCTTAAAAGAGAATTTGTAAATATTTCTCAAAGCCGACCGAATTTCCCAGGTCCAATTCCATCCATATTCACGGGCATAGTTTCGTAGCTCTTCTGTCGGCGACTGGAAGGAACTCTGTCCGTCCTCCGCTGACTTTGGCATCCTCTTGGCATCCGGGCATAGTTGGACGAATCTTTGTCGTCTCGTAATTACGGAATTAAGACGCGAGCCAACGCCGACGACGGCATTTTCCCGTAAGGAATTCCGCAAGTTTCGAAGTTGCCGTATTTTGGAGAGTTGGCGAACGTGTCGTGAGATTCTCTCTCTCTCTCTCTCTCTCTCTCTCTCTCTCTCTCTCTCTCTCTCAAACCATCCAGCCTCTCCTTAGGGTTTAGATGTCTTTGTCTCTGAGATATATAACTCTCTCTCTCTCTCTCTCTCTCTCTCTCTCTCTCTCTCTCTCTCTCTCTCTCTAGAATTTACATGCTTTGTAAATATGTTTAAAAGTATGCACTATTGTTTGTGTGTGTGTGTGTGTGTGTGTGTGTGTGTGTGTTATTCCCTGTATTTATCATCATTTATACTCATACCTTTGTCTAGTCTACTTACTCTCTCTCATCTCTCTCTCTCTCTCTCTCTCTCTCTCCCTCTCCCCTCTATATATATATATATATATATATATATATATATATATATATATATATATATATATATATTCACTTATCAACCCCCAGCCACTGAAATGTAATCTATGGAAAGTTATAGAAATATAACAATAAATTATTATACCAAGTTATATCTAGTCAATATACGGTATTGACATTCGTAATAAAACATACAATTCTACCGTAATAAATTCATGATTCAAATAATAAAACTATGTTAACAAATGATAAAACCAAGGAACCATTAAACATCATTCGGCCATATTTGTTCTCGAGTCCTGGGCTTCGTCCGATTTCCCTCGGGAACAGAAAATTCCCCCAAAGGGGCCGTAGGCATCGGATTCTTCCTCTTTCTATTTTCACTTTTTTTTTCTTTAATAAATTCTCCTCCAACGTGGGAGAGCTGCCGGAGAGCGACTTCAAAGAAGGCTCCGAAGTCAATATGGAGGAGGTACGACAAAAAGTCTTGCTTGTAAGAAATCTCCTCAGGATTCTGAAGGACGCAAATATTGACACCGGTGCCTGAGGAGGGTTTCCTTCCTTGGCGGCGGTACATACGCGTATGAGACGGACCAGCCCCTGATGCTGGTATACGCGTTCACATGCATTATTTATTCCCGCCTTTTTCGTTATTTGTTCGTCTTATCTCCTCCTCCATCTTCTTCTTCTTCTTCTAGCCAGACGTCTCCTTGGGGACAACTTCTGACGCAATTATTGTAGCCGGCGGCGTCTGTCAACTCAATCAGCTGATCACGAACTGTCAACTCGATCAGCTGATCACGAACTGTCATTTCAGCGTGTAGACCCTCGCGAGGCGTGACTGAATTTCTTGGTTTTATTAATGCAGTTGTATGATTAAGTCTACGCAATTTGCATTATTATTATAATTATTGCTGCAGTATTTCATTGGTCCACCTCTCACGTCATAGCCAAGTGTCACAACTAGCTCTCTCTCTCTCTCTCTCTCTCTCTCTCTCTCTCTCTCTCTCTCTCTCTCAAATGTCTTAAGCAATGTGTCACACGCACACCCACCTGTCTCTCTCTCTCTCTCTCTCTCTCTCTCTATTGACACACCCATTCTTATTAACCTTATGTTCACCAATAACCAAACCTATATTTGGAATAGTACAGGAGTTATTCGCGTTGTCTAAAATGGAATCACTATAAGATTATACGTAATAAATTTTTTTAAAAATATTATCAGAAAATAATAGAAGTCAGGTTACGACTACCAACCCTCGCGATGTCCACCTCAGCAGGTCGACAGGACTGCCAACCCATGCGATGCCAGTGACTTTAGGTTACACACTAAACGACTCCTGTAAACGCGAGTGAAAAGTAACTTGACGCAAACGGAATAATTTGAGCCGTCAACTCACTGCCGTCGCTTTTAATTACACCCGGGAAGGGTGGGCGAAATAGCTGGGAAGGAAATCCCATCGGATTAAGAAGCGTTATTATTGGTTGTCGTAATTGATTGAGATGTAATTAGAATGAATTACAGCTCCATTTATTTTTTTCGTACCGTTATGTTAATAGACGGTCCATAACTGTATGAGTAATTCACGCGGTGTTATTTTATGCTATGAAAAGGCGTTGGAATTTGTATATGCTTCGAAGTAGACAACTCTATTTTATTCATTTATTCATTTGTTTTATATCTGTCATATGAAATATTAATATTTTCGTAATATTTCGTACACTATTTCATGTCAGTCTCTTTTGAAGGTTTAGGGCATAAAATTTTAGTATCTTTAGGAAATCTAATTGCTATTATATTTAATACACACACACACACACACACATATATATATAATATATATATATATGTGTGTGTGTGTGTGTGTGTGTGTGTGTGTGTGTATTGTGCAAGTGTAGCGTAATAATTGGAAGGTATCAGGCAAGCAATCTAGTCCCTTTTCTATTGAACACACTCTCTCTCTCTCTCTCTCTCTCTCTCTCTCTCATTCCCGGCTCCTTTGCCCGAGGTCACTCCCAATAATGGCTGGACGGCGGCTGTTGAAATCCTCTGTCGAAGTTCCGAAGGGGGATTATAGCCTTCGACGGACGAACAGAAAGGGGAATTCTCGACTCCCGGCAAACACTGCGTGATGGTATTACTCAATGCAATTCGAGACAGAGGTTCTCAATTTGCTCGGCAAATCAACGCAGTTCGGCCTCCGGAGATGTAGGTATACCTGTAATTGAGAGAGAACACAGGGCTCTGATAGTGTGTGTAGTGTGTATACTCTATTTCGGTTTGCGCAAATCTTCAGCAGGTTTTCATTTTAATTTCATTTCCTGGTCGTCTCGCGTTTGGAAGGTTTGGGACGACGACTAACGTCTCGGTTTTTGTTTATCGCTTTTTCCTCGGGGTTACTAATTACTGGGTTTCAGGGCGGTGTTTGAATGTCGGCTGGTTTTACGCTTTTTTATCGAGTGGTTGAGGATTGTAAGTGATTCTCTCTCTCTCTCTCTCTCTCTCTCTCTCTCTCTCTCTCTCTCTCTCTCTCTCTCTCTCTCTCCATATATATATATATAACCTTAAAAAAATAAACAATCACAGTAGATGCACGTCGTGACTTCATTAAATATTTCCTGTGGTATTCGCAGATATATATATATATATATATATATATACACATTATATATATATATATATATATATATATATATATATATATATATATATATATATATATATATATATATAGATATGTATATATATATAATATATATATATAATATATATATATATAATTGAACAGATAGTATTGGTTATTTCAATTGAAAACTGTGTCCATTATGGTATAATTGTTAGTCAGAATTAGTCCTTTTTAAATTGTTACCTAACTAACTATAAATATCTCTCTCTCTCTCTCTCTCTCTCTCTCTCTCTCTCTCTCTCTCTCTCTCTCTCTCTCTCTCTCTCTCTCTCTCAAACAGAAAGGCTTAATGTTTTCTTAACTCCAAAACAAATAAAACTCCAAATTAAATACTTGGCATTCCATAAGACATCACCAATAGCCCATGAGATATTATCGTCAATATATCACAAGATAATATCCATAATATCATACGCCATATCTTGCGCTCTCGTCACTTCTCGTGTTTCCCTTACGAGGGTGGAAATAAATGAAGATTATGTAAGATGTCAGGTTTCGTCATTTTTTCGCGGTACTTGCTTCCCAGCGATCGCCCAACTTATGTTTCACAGCGGTCATTATATTCTCGGTCGAACGGCGCAGTTCGTCTGCTTCGGTTTCAACTCCCCCAATGATAAGCTTACCTGGGGTCACTTTGGCTATGGTACGGTCGGGATGTAAACAATGGACGTCGTCTCTCGTGTCAATGAGTCGTTTTTGTGGATAACGATGCTGTGGTCTTGCTACCCCGTAAAATGATGGACAGTTTTCTCTCTCTCTCTCTCTCTCTCTCTCTCTCTCTCTCTCTCTCTCCAGTGCAAACGCAGACCACACACTCGCCGCTAAATTGCATAGCGAGCTTGCTTGCTCATCTTGATTTATAGTTCTCCGTCCAGCCCGCATGGCCAGACGAATCCCAACTCGAGAGAGAGAGAGTGGGGTGGTGGACGGCTGTATGTGCTGAACAAGATCGTTGTATTAATAGCGAAATGGCATTTAATTTCGTGGTGGTTTTTTAATTTCGGTTTTTGTTTGTATTTTATGGGGGCCAGATTTGAAGGGAGAGGTGAATTCCTAGTTAGAAGGGAGGAGGATTGGTAAATGCGGAAAGGTAAAATCTCTCTCTCTCTCTCTCTCTCTCTCTCTCTCTCTCTCTCTCTCTCTCTCTCTCTCTCTAACCACGTATACACACATTTATCTGGTGCATCTGTAATATTTTATATGTTCTATCAATCTTTCAAATATACATACATGCACACGAACATATTTATTATGTATATACAGTTACAGGCATATGTATCCGTATATGTATATATATATTAGTAGTGTGTTCAAATTACGTAGTACAAACCTTCTCTCCCTGCAATACAAACAGTCACGGCATTTAATCACAATAAGCCATAAAGATCACGCGTCCGTGCGTAAAACAAAGGTGTGATTTGCGTTACGAGAAATAGAAGGACCTTTGAATGATAGAGATTATGAGGAAATGTTTTATGAATGGGAGATTGGATACGCTCGTGTTTCGCTTCCACTTCTTGGTCGGGTTAATGTAGCAGGAATGTATTGGTATACCGTCCGGTCCTGCCTTTCACTTTCCAGTTGTCGTGGTTGGGTTGCGTGTGAGAGAGAGAGAGAGAGAAAGGACTGATCTGATGAACTATTTCTGGAGTGAGGCCACTCATGTTTTCGATCAATGTTATACTAGCGCTGTTTACGAGTATATGAAGCGACAACCAACTTATTCTCTCTCTCTCTCTCTCTCTCTCTCTCTCTCTCTCTCTCTCTCTCTTCTCTACACACACACACTACACACACACACTTCACTTCTGATCTCTGGGTAATATGACTTCATATCAACCCAAAGATATTTTTCCTGATCCCACCAAGTATCTATATCTCCTGTATCATACTATATATATATATATATATATATATATATATATATATGTGTGTGTGTGTGTGTGTGTGTGTGTGTGTGTGTGTGTGTGTGTACTATTCATACCTTTCGTTTGAACTTAAAACCACGCATACGTGCGTATATCTATCTGTTTACATATGTCACCCGCCATAACAACTACGTTTTCTGTGAAGAGACCTTGTTCCGTACCTCGAGGGAACATTCAACAACCTCCCACAATAACAATTTTGACAATTTGCGTCCCGGGCCCCGGGGGGAAGGAACCACAAAATCTGCTTTTGCTAGTCATGACGAGAACGCCATTATTCCGGCATCTGAGGAGGGCCTTCAGGCAACAAGTCTCTCTCTCTCTCTCTCTCTCTCTCTCTCTCTCTCTCTCTCTCATTAAGTCACTCCCAGATACGAACATTTTAATATATTTTCTTCTACTATTATATTACATTAAATGTAAATACTAGCATCAAATATAATTATTTGAAAGCAACACGAAATATTTTGCGTCTTTGAATGAGAGAGAGAGAGAGAGAGAGAGAGGCGGGGGTGTGGGGAGAGAGAGAGAGAGAGAGAGAGAGTCCTCTTTAGACGTAATTAAGTCGAATCCTGTGACAACAAAACCCTTGAAAAGCAACGCCAGGGAAATTAACCCTTCATTTTTTATGCAATAGGAGCCGCTTTTTATGCAACTCTCTCTCTCTCTCTCTCTCTCTCTCTCTCCTCTCTCTCTCTCTCTCTCTCTCATAATAATGATGATAATAACTAAGTATATATTTTCCTGACATTTTGTCAAGAGTGACGTATCTTTTGAACGTTTGTGAACAGACCAAAATCTGTCAGATCTGTATATCTCTGAACTGACATATCTGTAAGTGAATATTTGCGAACAGACCCAAATCTGTCAGATCTGTACATCTCTGAACTGACATATCTGGTGGTGAACATTTGCGAATAGACCAAAATCTGTCAGATTTCTATATCTCTGGACTGACAGATCTACAGGTGAACATTTGCGAATAGACCAAAATCTGTCAGATTTCTATATCTCTGGACTGACAGATCTACAGGTGAACATTTGCGAATAGACCAAAATCTGTCAGATTTCTATATCTCTGGACTGACAGATCTACCGGTGAACATTTGCGAACACACCAAAATCTGTCAGATCTGTATATTTATGAACTGACAGATCTACAGGTGAACATTTGCGAACACACCAAAATCTGCCAGAACTGTATATTTCTGAACTGACAGATCTACAGGTGAACATTTGCAAACAGACCAAAATCTGTCAGATTTCTATATTTCTGAACTGACAGATCTACAGGTGAACGTTTCCGAACAGACCAAAATCTGTCAGATTTCTATATTTCTGAACTGACAGATCTACAGGTGAACATTTGCAAACAGACCAAAATCTGTCAGATTTCGTATATTCTGAAACTGGACAGATAGAAAGGTGAACATTTGCAAACAGACCCAAAAAAAAAAATCTGTCAGATTTCCTATATTTCTGAACTTACAGATCAGGTGAACGTTTCCGAACAGACCAAAATCTGTCAGATCTGTATATCTCTGAACTGACAGATCTACAGGTGAACATTTGCGAATATTTTCTATATATATCCGGAGAAATAAAAAAAAAAACCGAAATTCGAGCAGCGACGAAATCCGGCACGCCAAACATTTGATCCAAGGTCTACAGACCTTGATTTGATCGACATGAATTATTAATTGGTTCAGCCTTGGCCTCAGTTTGTACAAAGGTAGACTTCGGTAGAAATCTTCTGCTGATGTTGACAAAAGTAAAAAAAAAAAAAAAGATATCTTTTGTTTGATCAGGTTAATGAGCTTCTGGGAAAATAGAGAGAGAGACAGAGACAGAGAGAAGTTAAGGCAATAGATACTGTATGAGAGAAAAGATTGTACCGGTACCTCGCGTTTAACTGTGTCCTAATAAATGAGAGATGAACAGAGATAAAGGGTGGGGCAGTGAGTGATTCAGATATAGGGAAGAAATGTAAAATCCAGAGAAAGAGAGAAAGAGAGAGAGAGAAATATATCTGGAAATGATTAAGTTGCTGGTTTTTGTAACGTAGGGAAAAGATATTCATTCAAGTTTTTGTATCAGGGAGTGGCCTATTGATAGAGAGAGAGAGAGAGAGAGAGAGAGAGAGAGAGAGAGATAATCTGGACATGAAACCGTCAAGTAGCAGATGCAGGAGAGACAACGAATTGCAACAGAATTTAAAAAGGAAATAATAATAATAATAATAATAATATAATAATAATAATAATAATAATAATAATAATAATAATATTTAATTGCAAGAAAATGAAATATACTTACAAATAGTATCAAGTTAAGAGGAAGCGAAGAGAAATATTTGTTTGAAATTAAAATTCGTCTTTAAATCATGATTTAACGGATCCATGGTACTTAAAAAAAATAGTAAACAGAAAGAAAAATAATAAACGAAAAAAAATATTGACCACGAAAAGCCAAGAGCCTGGAATACCATGGGGAGTTGCCAACTAATATATTTCTGGGTAAAAGGCGGTAGGAGGGTTGCCAAGTAATATATTTCCGCGTAAACTCTTCTTTATCACACCGGGGGGCGGTTTGATTTTATTTATTGAGCCGCGGAGACACTTTGGAAATAAAGAAGGGAGGTTGGGTGGTAAATATAAGAGCAGCTTAAAGGATGAATTTTTATCAATAAAGGTAAGTACAAATGACAAATTTTGATAAATGAAAGTAAATAGAAAATGATAAATTTGGATAAAAGTAAGCTTCAAAGAATTAATTTTGATAAATGAAAGGAAGTTAGAAGGATTAATTTTGATAAATGCAAATAAATTTTCAAAATTTCTTTTTGATAAATAAAAGTAAATTTTAAATGATAATTTTATATAGATAAAAGGTAAATTGTAAATGACAAAATTTTAATAAATGAAAGTTAGATTTTAAAGGATAAATCTTGATAAACATAAGGTGAGTTTTAAATCGTAAACTTTGTTAAATAAAAGATAAATTGAAAACTATACATTTTAATAAATAAAGGTAGATTTTAATTGGAAAATTGTGATAAGCCAAAATAGATTTTTAAGAATAAAATTTGTTTAATGAAAGTAAAGACAGCAAAATACCTTGAAGAAAATGAACTGAAATAAGAAATGTATATTAATATAATATTAAAAACAGATCCAGACAAGAAAAGAATTATATGTTACGTTAAAAAGTTCAAGTTGATCGTGTTCGTGAGAGGACCAGATTCCAGCACACTTTCCCCTGGAAACAGTAAAAAAAAAAAAACATTAATCTGTTGCATTTCCAGGCCTGGCTGGAGTTGTATATACATGAACGTAAGTGAATAACCGCTTAGGATACGTAAATATTAAAGAAAAACAACCTATTATATTTCCAGGCCTTCCAGGAGTTGTTATCCATGAACGTAAGTGAATAACTGCTTAGAAGTAAATATTAAAGAAACACAATCTATTATATTTCCAGACCTTCCAGCAGTTGTTATTCATGAAGGTAACAGAATAACCCAAAAGGAGAGGTAAATATTAAAGAAAAACAACCTATTATATTTCCAGACCTTCCAACAGTTGTTATTCATGAACGTAAGTGAATAACCCCACAAGGAAAACGTAGGAACTTGACGTCAACGAAGCATTATACGGTCGTATGTCATTTCTCCTACAGAATACGACCTCAATCGACTTTGGTTGAAGGGGGGGGAGGGGGAGGGGAGGGGGGGAGGGAGGGAAAGGGGGGAGGGAGGGGGAAACGTAGGTGGAAAGGTGAGATCAGAGCCATAATAGTAGGCCGACATTGCGCAACAGTTGACGATCTTGGTGAGTGATCTGGAGTACTGGATAGAAAGCTGGATTTTGCTGAGAGATGCGAGAGAGGCAGACAGACAGACAGACAGACAGACAGAGACTGTGACCATCTCTTCAGCTGAGCGTTGGGTTACGAGAATTAGAGAGGTTAGACTTCTGACGATTATTTTTTTTAGCTAGATTTGCCATTACGTAAGCAGGCTTTTACCTAGAGATGACGATGATAAAGAAAGAGAGAGAGAGAGAGAGAGAGAGAGAGAGAGAGAGAGAGAGAGAGATTATTTCCCCCCTCTACCTAGATTCGACAATACAATAGCAGGCTTCTGCCAAAGACGAGGGATTGATGATGATGACAGAGAGAGAGGAGAGAGAGAGAGAGAGAGAGAGAGAGAGAGAGAGAGAGAGAGATTTCTGTAGCTAAATTTGGCTATACAAAAGCAGGCTTATGAAAAAGGTTGAGGATAGATATGATGAGAGAGAGGGCGGTGAGATCATACTCATGGGCGTGGCTGAGTGACAGCCACCGCCCGTACACGTCCACCCGTCATGGGAAATCAGGCGGGCAATTACTGCGAAGGTTAAACGTTCTTCCATTTGATACGGATGGGAGGATGATGTCAATTAAGAGATAAAAGAAACGTTATGAAATGGTTACAAGAAGAAGAAGAAGAAGAAGGGGGGGAGGGGGAAGGGGGAGTGGGTTAGTGAGGACGAAAGTATAGCTCTTAAGATAAAGGAGCAGTTTTAACAAAGCTTAAGGTTTTTTCTTTATTCTTTATTCGTTATTCTGTGATTGCTTCTATATTATAACTCTGAATTAATCTCTGCGTGCAGTCAGGTAAATGGGTGTATATATATATATATATATATATATATATATATATATATATCTATATATATATATATATATATATATATAGATTATATTATAATATATTATATAATAGATATATTTATATCCTGCGTGTGTGAACGTATGTTATGTAATATATATTCTTACATATATTCAGACGTACATGCTTGCAAACATAAACATTTACATATGTAAGTATTCATACGTGTGTGTGAACGTATGTATGTATGCATTTATATTCATACACATATTCAAACGTATATGCGTACATACACTAACATATTTACACTTTGTTAAGTATTTCCATATGATATTGTGTGTGGTTGAAAACGTATGTATGTTAGATAATGGTTCATTCAATATATTCGAAGCGGATACACTACATGCGTACAAACATAAACATCTACATATGTAAGTATTCATACGTGTGTGTGTGTGTGAAGTATGTATGTATATATATTTGTACATATATTCAGTGGTATACATACATGTGTACAAACATTAACATTTACACATACGTAAGTATTCATACGTGTGTGGGTGTGAACGTAAGTATGTATACATAATCATACATATATTCAGACGTACATGCTTGCAAACATAAACATTTACATATGTAAGTATTCATACAAGTATGTATATATATTCATACATATATCCGGACGAACATACTTGCAAACTTAAACATTTACACATACGTAATTATTCATACGTGTGTGTGTGTGAACGTATGTATAATATATATATATATATATATATATATATATATATATATATATATATATATAGATATATATATATATATTCATACAGTATGTTCAGACGTACATACATGTTTACAAACATAAACATTTACATACGTAAGTATTCATACATGTGGGTGTGTGTGTGTGTGTGTGTGTGTAATACACATATGCAATGTCGCCTGCTACACGTTTTGACATATGTGACCTTCCTTCTCAGAGAAGGAAGATTCCCATCCTTTTTTTCCCCTATTTGCCTCTTCCCCGTTTATATCCTCCCCGTCTATTCGTTCCCACCCTTTTATTCGTTCGTTCAAGGGTAAAACTAACCCCCAGTCTGGTTCTAATTTATATGAATAATAAAAAAAAAAAAAAAGTAGGATTCCTCGAGCCACCTTCCGCCAAATCATCTCGCGCGAATAGGCAGGCATCAGCAGGGCTGCTGAAGCTAGCGATCGAGCCTACTACAACGTAGAATGTAAACAATCTCGCCCGGAATAACGAGTTTTTCCAGAAAGCTGCCTCCGAAGAATTTCTCCGAAAATGATTCTGCAAGTCATTTATCCGCTCGTCTCTTTTTTTCATTATGCGCTTATGGATTTCCTTCCGAGGCGATATTATTCACCTCTCTCTCTCTCTCTCTCTCTCTCTCTCTCTCTCTCTCTCTCTCTCTCTCTCTGTCGATTCTCGAACGGGACTAGGAGTGACAGATGGACTTGTTCCCAAAATATCCAAAGTGCCTTTGTTGATCTAAACGGTGAATTATGTACGTGGTTGTTAGCAGGCTGATGTGGATCCCGGCTAGGATGGAGAGAGAGAGAGAGAGAGAGAGAGAGAGAGAGAAGAGGGGGGGAAGATAAACATTGCTACGTGGAAATGTACACATACCATCAAAACACGAGGTCCTATTGGGGTGGAACAATTCGTAAGATTCTCTCTCTCTCTCTCTCTCTCTCTCTCTCTCTCTCTCTCTCTAATATTGTTTTAACATCATCTGCCCTTGCCTCTTCTTATCCACATTTCTTCTCATTCAAAATCCCCATCAACTTTCACCTTCTCACAGAGCTTTTACTTCCCGACTTCCCTCTCCCATTTTTATCAGCGTTTCCTTCCATTGTTGTTTTATTATTCGTGTGTTTTGTCAGATGATAATTAGCTGAATATTCTTCAGATTTCTTTATGCTGTCTTTTATTATCTGGCGCTTTTGTTCCTATATTGATTCGCAGGCTTAATTATAGACATTGTTAACAAACGGTTCTTTTAAGATTGCAGCTTGTAAATGTGTGGGGTTCTTGCACGCGCGCGCGTCTGTGAGACGTTCGTACCCTTAAGTCTTTTCTTCCTCCTCCTCCTCCTCCCCCGCCCCTCGTTCCTCTCTTCTTCTTCTTATTTCTTTTTTTTTTTTTTTTTGCTCTATCACAGTCCTCCAATTCGACTGGGTGGTATTTATAGTGGCATCCTGCCTCCTTAGGAGTCCATCACTTTTCTTACTATGTGGCCGTTTCTAGGGATCACACTCTTCTGCATGAGTCCTGGTGCTACTTCAGCGTCTAGTTTTTTCTAGATTCCTTTTCAGGGATCTTGGGATCGTGCCTCGTGCTCCTATGATTATGGTACGATTTCCACTGGCATATCCCATATCCTTCTTATTTCTATTTTCAGATCTTGATACATTTTTTCTTTATCCATTTTTTTTCCTCTCTTTCTCTTCAACTCTGGTGTCCCATGGTATTGCGACATCAATGAGTGATACTTTCTTCTTGACTTTGTCAATCAACGTCACGTCTGGTCTATTTGCACGTATCACCCTATCCGTTCTGATACCATAGTCCTAGAGGATCTTTGCCTGATCGTTTTCTATCACTCCCTCAGGTTGGTGCTCGTACCATTTATTACTGCAAGGTAGCTGATGTTTATTGCACAGGCTCCAGTGGAGGGCTTTTGCCACTGAATATGCCCCTTTTAGTACTGGTTCTGTGCAAGTACCGAGCATTCGCTTGCTATTTTGGTTTATGGTTTCATTTTTCGTATTGCACTTCCTACATATGGGAGAGATGTTATTTCATTATTATTATATTATTATTATTATTATTATTCAGTGAGAAGGGTTTGGCCATCATGTTGTTTTCATGTTATCAAGAACAGAATATTTTTTTTTTTTAATACCACGTAATTCCTCTCCTCTCTCTCTCTCTCTCTCTCTCTCTCGTTCCTCTCCTCTCTCTCTCTCTCTCTCTCTCTCTCCATGCAAATAGAGAGAGAATATTAGAATTTCGACTAAGCAACTTATTACGCCATCTCTTTGGACCGGAATCTTAAAAGGGAAAATTATATATTTATCCAGAGAGAGAGAGAGAGTTTTTCTTTCACCACATGGTGGCACAATTCCAGTACCAGATAAAGGATACCTCACGTCAATCTCACTTGATATTTGGTATACGCGCGCATGCGCGGTTCAAATGGTCGTGCACGATTTCTTTCCCAAAACGTCTTGGGTTCTCAATTCGTGCCCTGCTTTTACGTGCTTCGCCGTGCTTGAAAACGTGCAGCGGTCGGGAGATGGCTGGAGCGTAGCTTAATGTGTATCTCTCTCTCTCTCTCTCTCTCTCTCTCTCTCTCTCTCTCTCTCTCTCTCTCTCTCTCTCTCTCTCTGGATAGAAATAGACATAGAAAGTTCTCTTTTAAGCTCTTCTTTAAATAGACGATGTAAGGATATGTGTTGTTTAGTCGAAATATTCTCTCTCTCTCTCTCTCTCTCTCTCTCTCTCTCTCTCTCTCTCTCTCTCTCTCTCCACAGTCAGCAACTCTAGCAGGCATTACCTTGTATAGAATATCTTTTTTACGTAAATAAGACTGATGAGAATCGTATTAGATAAAAATATAGAAATAGATAATAATCTTTATTACAGGACAAATAAGGTGGGAAAGTAAACTTCTGAAAATAGGAAAATATAATGAAAGAATGATAATAAACTTTACCACATGACAAGTAAGAGGCGAGAATAGAAATGAAGGCATGAAAAAAAAATAATTGAACACTGGGGAAACCACCGAATGATAAAACAGTAAGTGTTTGTCACTCAAAATTATTAAATTGGAAAATGATTTTTTTTTTATTTTGTGACTCGACAAGGAAGTAATCAAAACAAGTGGACAAAACATTTACAACTGAGTATTAGGAGAAAGTTTGAATGTTGCTTTTTTATTTATTTTATACTTTTTTTATTTTTTCACTTTCATTCACCAGCTTCATTCTTAATTTTTTTTATTTTTCATTTTCAATAGTAAAAAAAAAAGTTCTTATTTGAGGAATTTCATTTTAGTTGCAAATGACTTTCGTGGCGTTGGATTTTGTCTAGAAAGCCTTCACTGAATTATGACTTATTGTTATTACAAAAAAAGCTCTCTCTCTCTCTCTCTCTCTCTCTCTCTCTCTCTCTCTCTCTCTCTCTCTCTCTCTCTAATTAAAGAAAAATGTCATGATTAGAATTAAAAGGATGCTTGAGAAGCACGAAATAACTGGGGGGAGAGAGAGAGAGAGAGAGAGAGAAGAGAAATCTGATGGATATACTAAAAGAGGAAAATCATAAAACGTTAAAAGAGAGAGAGAGAGAGAGAGAGAGAGAGAGAGAGGTATTTCCACTTAGTCGTTATTTGTCAAATAATCTGTACCCCCATTAAAGTCCAAAAGAAAAAAAATTTTTTTTTCTTCTTCTTCTTTTTTTTTTTCTTCTTCTTCTTCTTCTTCTTCTTCTTCACAAAATCAAGTCACTTGAACTCCTGATTTCGCTGAAGAAGGCATAATTATGAGGTCGTGTAGAAGGGCGCTTTTGTTGGGGGTGGGGGGGTCGTGGGGGGTTGAGTGAGCGATATTAAAATGCCCTTGTTAGTCTCTCTCTTCTCGAGAGAGAGAGTGGGGGCGGTGAAAGAGTTAAAGAGAGAGAGAGAGAGAGAGAGAGAGAGAGAGAGAGAGAGAGAGAGGTTTTCCCCCAGACTTTATTGCAGAAGGCTGGAATTAAGTAAGGAATCTTATTCCTGTTTATAACGGGCGCGCTTTTCCACCCGTGCGACCTCGTTTGCAATCTGGATATTCGCGATTAGGGGTTCCAAGGCACTGAAGGGCCTTTCGACAAGACTTCAATGACCTCGCTTTGAGTGTCCATTATCCTCCTCTCTCTCTCTCTCTCTCTCTCTCCTCTCCTTCCTTTGCAAGGCGGGTGATTACGAAAATACGCGTTCTGGAAAGCACGTTACCTCCATGGTAGATTCATTTTCCGAAACGTGGGGTCCAAAGGCCGTAGATTTCTTACCGTTTTTTTTTTTTTTATTTTTTTTTTTTTTCTGTAAACCTAAACTGCACTCATTTATAATGCTCTCTGATCTCAGGTTATGTGTCAGTCACGTCTGGGACTTGTTAGGGGTCACATCTCGCGTTCTGAAGTGCATGATGTATTTAACTAAACCCTTGAGAAAGAAAAAATTAAGAGTAAAATTGTGGTTTTATCTGAATAAACTGTATTAGTATAAGAGTAAATATGTATATATATATTATATATATATAGTATATATATATATATATATATATATATATATATATATATATATATATATATATTTGAATGTTCGGTTTATGCTGTTCTCTACTAAACTGGGTCCTTGATGGAATTTGGACTTGGATATTTCATTGAATATTACTTTCGTATCGTATGATATTGAATTGAATATTTGGTCGCATACGGTATTTGCTGAATGAAGATTACACTGCATATTAGACACTACCTCAGAGTATCTCCCGTATTGTCGATTGGACAAAATACTCTATTTTTGATCGAGCGATGAAATGATACCATTGACCTAACTGAATATTATACGAGGAATTTTTTAAATATATTCTCAGTTTATTTCATCTTACATCAAATCAAATTTATTAATGAAAGTTCTCGTCAAAATGATTTAATGTTAAACTCGCTAAATTGAATATTTGACTAATGATATTTTCATTGAACAGAAACTGAATTTAATTCTGAAAAAAAAAATTCAATAAAATCGATACCGAACTAGAATTGAAGAGGATGACTTGATTCAATCGTGTGAATATAAATTAAATCACTGAAGTGAGTAATAAAAGTTAGTTCACTTGAGTGAATGTAAATTAATTCACTGGAGTGAATGACAATTCATTATAAACACGAGAGAGTTCTCTGCCTCAAGTAACACCAAATCATTTCTTTGATTTCAAGCGAAAACATAAGTTTATGGTTCGACTTTCATCTTAATAATCAGAGAGAGAGAGAGAGAGAGAGAGAGAGAGAGAGAGAGAGTGACCAATTCTTCTTTGATTACTGAATTTTGATGAACCTACCATGTATTCTTTGCATGTAATTCTGAATATAATTAACATAAATCATTGATTAAATTAAAACGTACAAAGATTTTAACTTTGGAAAAGCTTCTTTTTTATTTTACCAAAAAGATTTTTACTTTTGAAAAAAAAAATAATTTTACCAAAAAAGATTTTAACTTTGAAAGAAAAATTAATTTTACCAAAAAATGATTTTAATTTTGATTAGATACCTGTAATGAATTTAATGACAAAAAAATTTAATAGACAAAAAATTTAATTTTAATTAATTTTACCAAAATGATTTTAACTTTGGACAAAAAAAATAATTTAAAATAAAAACAGATAACCTAGTTTTACAACCAGTACGTCCGTAAGGTGGTACCCACCGCTTACAGTGTGCCATGCCCGTGAAAATGTAGGCGTTATCAACGGTTAGTTTGAAGCGAGCTTTTGACCCCAAGCTGCATTGCTTGCTTTGCTGTCCAACTTCTTGGGTATTACCAGGATTGACCTTCCAATTCTCATTTAAGAACGAGCCGTTTGTTTGAGATAAGATTTGAGTCATTGGGTCACTTGGTTAATAATATAATAATAATAATAATAATAATAATAATAATAATAATAAAATAATAATAATAATAGACAGGGCATGAAGGTCGTCCCAAGATGACCCAGCCATCGATACCCTAAGGGTCATTGACCTCGAACATCGACCCTCGAAAGCTAGGTCACTCCCTCCCTCATGACAGATGGCGATGGCTGGTGACCCTTCCTATCCCGCTACCCCACCCCCCCCCCCCATCTCTCTCTCTCTCTCTCTCTCTCTCTCTCTCTCTCTCTCTGGTGACCCTTCCTACACCCTCCCCTCCCCCCGCCTCTCTCTCTCTCTCTCCTTATCCTCGTGGATTTCCATGACCACTTGATACGTGCCTAAGGAGATTAGTTCTTAAAGACCTCGATTCGCTCTCTCTCTCTCTCTCTCTCTCTCTCTCTCTCTCTCCTTCTTCTTCTTCTTCTTCTTCCACTTGAGAAAGAAAACCTCTCTCTCTCTCTCTCTCTCTCTCTCTCTCTCTCTCTCTCCGAATTGCCTCTTTAAGGACAGTCCATCATCATCTTCACCGTAGCATAAAAAAATAATTATAGATTCAAATGAAACTTCAAAGGCTTTATTTATTAAGGCTGTGTGATTTTTTTTGGGGGGGAAGAGAGAGGGGGGAGGAGGAGGTAATATTCCTCCCCCCCCCTCTTATAACTGGTTATGGGGGGTAGGGGTAAGAAGAAAGCTCAATGGTACCGTCGGTGGAGAAAAATGTACATAGAGAATTAGCATTTAGATGTTGGTTATTAAAGAGAGTGAAGGATTGGTTCTCTCTCTCTCTCTCTCTCTCTCTCTCATATCAAGTTGGAGAAATCAATTGTTGAATGGGACCCGTTATTTCAAAGTATGGTATCGATATATTACCTCAAATACTCAAACTCTCTCTCTCTCTCTCTCTCGGCTTTATGTATTCATCAACTTTTTGGGTATTTGTATAAACAATCATTATTCATTTCATATTTCTTCGTCTGCTGAGGAATTTTTTTTGCGGTGACGTGTAAACTTTTTATTTATAAGGTAAGTAAATCTTAACTATAATATTTTTACCATTTTCTTTCATTTTCTGAAGGTTATATATCTGAAGGAGAATATTGTAGTATATATACCTGAAGAACTGCAAACGTTAAGTCTGTAAATATTTGAACTTAGATTTGGAAATGTATTCAAAGCGGGTTAAATCAGTTTTAATTTGCTTTTTTTTGAGTTTTATTTGATTATTAATTGTCGTCAGGCTGTTTATATATATAGTAATATATATATATATATATATATATAGTTATATAATATATATATATATATATATACAATTATTATATATAATTATAATAAATATATATAGATATTATATATATATACATATATAGTAATATATATATATATATATAATTAATATATAAATTATATCATATGAAAATAGATATATATATAGATAGGATATATATATATACTATATATAGATATATATATATTATATGTAATATATATATATATATATATATATATAGTATATATATCTATATATATATATCTTATATATATATATATATATCTATATATATATATATATATATATATACATATATACCTATATATATATATCTATATATATATATATATATATATATATATTATACGTGTG